>NW_025047770.1:0-218 GCF_018831695.1 Puntigrus tetrazona | reverse complement strand
CAGCAACATGCTCGTAGAAGAGCAATTGGAAGACGTGTAAGAATACGTGGTGGTGGTGTTAGAAGACACAATAGAGGAAGAGGTGGAAATAGAAGAGTCGGAGTCTCTGATGAAATCAGAGCCACACTTGTAGATCATGTCATAAATCATGGTTTTACAATGGAAGAGGCTGGCCGAAGAGTACAGCCTAATGTAAACAGGTCCACAGTGTCATCAAC
>NW_025047769.1:0-539 GCF_018831695.1 Puntigrus tetrazona | reverse complement strand
GCAATCATAAATGACAATAATGTCTTTGCAAATATAAATTCTGTCAGCATTTCCACCATTGACCGAGTTTTGAAAAGACATCAAATGAGTATGAAACAACTCTACAAGGTGCCATTTGAGAGGAATAGCGAACGAGTGAAGGAGTATGTCCAGGTAAACTATCGGTGTGCACTTAGTGAGTTTTACTGTATTTGTTTGCCTGTATTACTTGAGGTTTTAGAAACCCATAAGAAGAGAAAACGTGTATGGAACTCTAGAATAAAAATGCACTTTATTTTTGTTTCTGTATTTCTTCATAGAGAATCATGGAGTTAGAAGGACATGAAACAACACACATTCTTGTTTTTGTGGACGAGGCTGGGTTCAATCTGTCCAAAGGCCGGAGACGTGGTCGCAATCTCATTGGACACCGAGCCACAACTGACACACCAGGCCAGCATGGGGCCAATATTACAATGTGTGCTGCAATTACAGAGAATGGTATGAGCATACATATTCCACACATTGGGCCCTATAATACCCAACTTCTCCTGGCCTTC
>NW_025047768.1:0-1779 GCF_018831695.1 Puntigrus tetrazona | reverse complement strand
GTGTGTGTGTGTGTGTGTGTGTGTGTGTGTGTGTGAGGAAGTGTTTCTTCAAAACCTGGCTCTGACTGGCACTAAACAGAGCCAGCTTTGCTGTCCTGTCCTCCTCCGCCTCTCTGATCCCAGACTCCCACGCTTCCAGATAACACGAGCCACATCATGTCCTGTGTGAAGAACTCCCTTATCCCGAGAGATTTCATGTAACCGCTTGACATGGAGCTCTTTTTGATATCCCCTTTTTTTCCCTTTCCCTCTTGATGTCTACATAAACAAAAAAAAGTAGTTTTTTTTTGTTTGTTTGTTTTTTTTTGAAAAGAAGTGTCTTTTGCTCAAAAGGCTGCTGTTATTTTAGTAATATACGATAAAAACGGTGTGAAAAATTTGTAATATCGAAATATTAAAAATTCAAACATTTTTTTTCAAATAAAATGTGTTCCTGTGATCAAAGCTGAATTTTCAGCATAATTACTTCTTACCTTCAGTAATCAGTCTAATTTACTGCTTAGAAAAATACATAAATTAAAAAATATAATAATTGTAATATGGCGGATTTGTTTTTCCACTGGATATTTAAACCACATTAATTTCTGAATGTCATTACGTCAGGCGAAAAATGTTAAAACAAATGTATTTCAAAGATTAACATAAACACTTAAACTATACATTCAGAAAAGACTGAAGCTATAAGAGACCAAACTATTTTCTTTGTTCACTTTTTTCTTTATGAACTCAACATAGCACAATATATAAGGAGGCCTTGAAACTCGAAGCCTTGAAAATAGTTTGTTCATAACCAAAACACCAAACGAAAAAAAAAAAAATCATTGTAAGAAAACAACATGGATGATTTTGCGCATCCACTCTGACACACCTGTTGTCGTGAGTTTGGTCAGTCTCTCCAGTGGACGTGAAAGTACACCCTCATCTGATGACTCTTTCGTTCAGTCATTACGAATACGCAACCTGGCATCTTTGCTAAATACAGTAAACCCTTCACAAGCATGACTTTGCGTGAGCTCATTAGAAGTTACTGGGCAGTAGACGTGACTACGTCTAAACCAATCACATTACAGCACTGCGCTGCTTAATTACGTTTCTCATCCACGTAATTGTCAGGAATGTTTTCATCACGTTTTGACTACGCCTAGCTGTTGAGCATCAGTGGACGTATATACAGTGAACGCTCTTCATTTCACACACACACGCGTGTCAACAATCAGCCTGTGCCGCCACCTCACTATCGGTCTCCCTCCCAGTAACCCGAACCCCCTGTGATGTCACTTCCTGCCGGTCAAACGCTCCACCTCGGCTCCTGCTCGTGTTGCAGCTGCTCTCAGGTTGCGTTGCACCGTCTAATGCATTTTGGGAAATGAAGGTGTGTAGCGACCTAAGGTCAAGACCCTGAAACCCCCGGCTCCCGTCTCCTCCGGAAAAATCCAGCGGCCGGGAATGAGCGGCATCCCGGGCAGCTGACGCGCTTCAGACGAGCGGAGTATGTTATTTATGAAGCCAAGGCTTCTGGGAGGGGAGGGACCTTCGGGTGTTGTCGACTCGGGAGCGAGCGAGCCACCAAAACACAAGTTGTGAAGTGAGAAGGAGGGCCGAATGAGCTCCGACGTCTAGGATTACAGAGAATAGTGGAACCGTGTTTGCCCTCCCTGCCGCGGGCCCCGGGACAGGCAGAGGACGGGGCGCAGGGCAGGATTATGGGACAGGGAGCCGGCACTCAGACTTTAAACCCCAACCATGCCTACATAACAGGTGAGTGCCTTCGGACAGGAC
>NW_025047767.1:0-1185 GCF_018831695.1 Puntigrus tetrazona | reverse complement strand
CCGGGAGGAATGTGGCGCTTGTGCAATCGGACGTTCTCGTGTTTCCGTCAAGCACGCTTCCTCTCCGGTTAGACCCGGAGACGATAAGACCGTTTAGCTGTCTGTAGCGTACGTCTTTTTAACGGCGTATGGCCGGGTGTTTGCGTTCAAGGAGAAAACCTGTTTGTGCCGTCTGTTGATTCAAGCTGACTCGAGCGGTTTCTTGTCGACGCCGTTTCCAGCTCTGCGACAGGACGCCGATAAGAGGCTCATTCGTAATACGATTCATACCTCGGATGAGAAAGGCTTCTTTTTGAAGGAGGTCTTAAGGTCTGAACTATTATGCTGTCGCTGCCGTGTGTTGCTAATGTCCGCGTCAGTTTTACTTCACACTCAATACTTACAAAAGTAAATCATGGCGAGATAATAGCACTTTTCTTTTTGTTACTGTAAAGAGCAAAAAGAGAAGGGTTCAGTATATTTTACTTCCTTCCAAAAAGCTTTTTTTTTGTTGTTGTTTTTATGCGATTTATTAATATGCTGTCTGATTTAAATTATTTCTAATCAGCCAATTATATTTGCAAGTTGATAACTAGTCGCAGAGTTAGATGTGTGTTCTGAGGTTGTGTGTGTAGTATTCAACTGTTTGACGTTTCCTATTGTTTAGAGTGCACCGTATCAGATGGTTTTGTTTTTTGTTTTTAAAAAATTTTAATGGCAGCAGCATTCCATTCCAAATATAATAAATCAAGCATATGCATATGACTCTGATTCAGCTTTATGTTAAATAAATACAATACATAAATTGTGATAGTATGTTGCATTATGACATATATTGTTTCACTCTATTTTTAATCAAATAAAAACCACTTTTAGTGAGCGGAAGTTTTTTACATTTTTTTAATAGGGCTCATATAAGCTGCAGTGGTTCTGGTGCAGCAGCACAAGTGTATACTGCAAGCATCTTCTGTTGTTTTAAGGTGTTGCTATGAATCTTCTGTTTGTTCTCTAATCAAACAGCATCACCTGCCATACTCTTTCCACTCTTAATGTTTGATCTCTAGTTCCTAGCTCGATCAGTTCGCCCGTTGACTCTTGACCTCCGTGTTTATGTACACACAGTGTCCTTGACGTCCGTTTGTAATGTCCTCTACCATTATCATAACGGTACGGTACTCTCTGTGAGTGAGGCCGTCAGCTCTGATC
>NW_025047766.1:0-2663 GCF_018831695.1 Puntigrus tetrazona | reverse complement strand
GTAGCGTTAAGTTCATTACCTTATTATTCTGTTTTATCAAGGTTGTGAGGCCATGACAGTGAGCCAGCTTGTTTTCTCTTGTCACTGTGCCCTTCTTTTTTCCAAACAACACGAGGACAGTGTGTTTTTCCAGTATGCAGAAAGGAGGCCTAATTGTCAGACACCTAATGGGAAATGTGTAAGGCTTTGTAAATGTAAGGCGTATAAGCATCTGTTTTTTGATGTTGTGTCATTGGCCAGTCAGAATCAAGCTTTCATCATATAACAGAGTTGCAGAGCTGAAAGATGTTTTAATAAAGCAGTATAAAGCAATAATATGCTTTTTTTAGTTTTTGAATTTGTTTTTGAGTATCTTCTTTTAAAGGTTTTTCCACATGTGTGAAGTGTTGTCGTTGGAAGAATCCCATCTGAGTGAAGTAAACTAGGTCTGTGTGCTGTCAAACCCTTGCCAGATCAGTTAAGAGCATCTAGGCCAACAGAGCTGCCAAAACCCAGAAACATTCCAAAGCACCCCGTGTGTCATACACAACCTGCCTTGTCTTGTGTCTTCAGACCTGTTTAACGGTCTCATTATTCATGCAAAATACAGTTGCGCAGTGAATAACACGGCCTTCTCTTTCCTATGTTACAACATCCTAGCGTCTGTTCAAACACTGGAAATATGTACTATGTGGAATCTATGGAGCAAGCAAAGAGGAAACAAGAACACTTTTGTATTTAATTTTACAGTTTACTATCCAAATTCAGTCCCATGCAAAACATGCTGGGTGCTAGATATTCATTGTCCAGTTATGTTGACAAAAAACGTTCATACAGTGCAAAACCTTAACTGTTTTTTTATGTGTCCTCTTTTGGAAACACAGCGACACACACAGCGTCGCCAGAACACTACAGCGAGAATAATAGATAAACATGCGAGGAAAGAAGTGTGTTTGAAAATAAGCCCACTCTGTGATGTAGAAAAGTGGGGGCGTGTTTAAACGAGCCGTTTTAGGAAGGTGTGGTCGGGTCTTTTTTTTGAAGAATTTCTCTTTGGGTTTAAGCAACTTTTGGGATCTTATTCATGCACTAACAGCTTGTAACACTCCAAAGAGAAAGGGAAACTTGAAATCACACCCCTTATATAATATAACGGTCCAGAAATGAATAATTCATAGGAATAAGTTCTGAATTTGTGGCAACTAGGGCCGTAACGATTGCCACCGGCGGTAGTGCACGTGATACACGCTCTAATGTTAATACTATAAAGTTAATAATGTTAATATCCAGTTTCCGTTACATTGCCACGTATGGTATTTCTGTTCTAATGTAATTAATACATGCAACAGATTTATTTGAGCCCGACATTAACGTGGGTCAGTGGTTAGTGTTGATCTGGTTCAATCTCGCCTGTCACCAGCTGATTGTGTGAAATGCACATTAAAAGCTTGCACCTCTCAAATACCTGTGGGATGTTGAGAAACTGGCCTGGCGGCTTGATTTGCCATGATTAGGTCTAGTTATGGTATCGTTTACTAAAGCCCGTCTTTTATACGGTCCGTAATGTAACCTGCGCTTACGAATCCAGGAAGAGGGTTTGGTAGCAACACACGATTTGTAAAACCCAGCTGGGTGTAAACTGTTTGGTGGTTTGTGAATTACTCTGAGCTCATGGCTCGTTTGAGTAAGAGTTTCAGTATCCATATAACTGTCCTGAATCGACGCCCTCTGTTGTTGCATGTGACTCATGAGCCAGTTGAAAGAGTTATTCCATTATTAGCGAAATATTACACTGTTATCAGACTATAAAGGTTTAAACGGTTACTGTGGCAAGTATGTACTGAGTCCTATCTTAAAAAAACCTAGTCTGCTTTCTTTTTCTCTTGTGAAATGGTTGGTGAAGTGGTTTTTATTATTTTCACATGCTTTACGCCCGAAGTCGTAACTGGATGTCCAGTATGATTTGCATCATTTGCTGAATAAAGTGTTCTTATACTGTAGGATTGAGTTGACAGGGGTTCATTAATAACATATCGTCATGTAAATAATCCATGAGAGGCGGTGTGTTGGGGGATTTGTGTTTCATATTCTGATTAGTGCGTATTAAGACCCATATCTGAGATTTAAATACGTTTTAACATCGCTTTCATAAGACAGTTTGGTATTAAATAGCATTCGAATGCTATTCAAAGGACAGATATATCTTTGTATCGCTCTTTTCAAGATACAAGTCCTTGCAGAACATCTTTACAGAAAATTAAGATTTTTAAATTCTGTTTATTAGTAACTGTGGTCAAGTCGATGTCCATAATCTGCAGTAAACAAGTAATACGTGATTAAAAAAAAACCCTTCCTCCTCCTCTCCAGATGATGAAGTGGATCATAGTCTGCCAGAGAGTGATGGAGCACCTCCGGGAGCAGGAACCCCTTCGGGAAAGGGCAAGGGCAAGTTCCCCAGCCTGGGTAAGATCTTCAAACCCTGGAAATGGAGGAAGAAGAAAAGCAGTGACAAGTTCAAGGAAACATCAGAAGGTCTGTTGATATTATAATGAATACGAGCGTGTTCTGCTATTAACATTCTGATATAAACGTTTATCGGAAGTTACAGTAATATGCTTTGATTAAAACCAGTGGCTTAAGTGATTGTGTGTGTGTGTGTGTGTGTGTGTGTGTGTGTGTGTGTG
>NW_025047765.1:0-5239 GCF_018831695.1 Puntigrus tetrazona | reverse complement strand
AAATGTATTTAATATTTGTAATTAAATCTAAATTATATAGGTTTTAAATTTGTATTGCAATATTTATTTGCTTCTCCGTAGCATTGATGATTTATTTATTTGTAATGTTATTATTTTATTTGGCCAGCCCTGTAACGCCGAGTGCGGTCTAACACGCTGCTGAGTTTTGAACTTTTGCTAAATCCACTTTTGCTCTTTTTTTGTTGTCTTATATTCACGCATCCTTCGTCCCGTTTGCGAGTTTCTAGCCGGTGACCTACATTCGCCGGTCAGACGCAGAGCTGAAGTGAGCGTTCAGCCTCCTTCAGCAGAAAAGCCCTTCTGGAAAAACAAGCTTCATTCTTTCCTTTACCTGCTGACCTGTTTTAATGCACCAGCCTATTTTTACACTGACATTCGAATGGCTCCAGAAAGCTTCCAGTTTTCCCAGAGGAGGCCTTCAGAGCAGCTGTTGTGCCGTTTACACCAGACGGATACGGCCGGGGTCCCTTTTCGCCGGAGAATTGCGTTCAGCTTTTAGTCAAAGTTTTATAAAGTCGCTTTCAGTTTCGACCGAACGTCCTGAAAGCGAAAGAATGCTCGGAGAAACGCGCGGCGAATGGGTGCCGTCGGAATGAGAGTCTGATAAAAACCGTCAAAGTAATCCACAGCGCTCCGGTCCACCGGCGAACATCCGGAGAAGACGGAAGATCCAGCATTAAGGTTTTTTTGTGACTAAAATGCAGGGTTCCTCCGGTGAAAAAGTGGTCTGGTTCAGGCGATCAAGCACCGCTTCGGAGGCAAAACGGCTCTAAACGAGTATGTGGTTGCGTTTGGACACTCGTTCTGACGGCACCCATTCACTATTGCAGAGGCAGTGATTTATATCAATCATTTTTCCAAAATTCGATGAAGAAACCAACTCATCTAGATTGCAGAGGGCCTTTTTTTCCCACCAAAATGTTCATTTTCCCTTTAATTTTCTTTAATGTAAAAACCCCCCCAAGTGTCCGAAATGTAATTCCTGCTGACTCAGAAGCAACACAGCGCTCGGACTCGCCTTCCCTCGCTTTACAGCCAGTAAGGGAGCGTGTTAGTCACTCCCCGAGACGAATAGTGGATTATTAGAGAGCAGATGTGCGCAGAAAGCACTGGCGACGTGAAATATATCTGAAGATTACTCTCCCGGGGTTGAGAAGATGGGATTAGAAATTTACGCTCGCCAGAAATCCTCCTCTTTAGTATTTCCTTAATCTAAGAAAACGAATGTTAATGCACGTCTTTGCCGAGTTACCGAATGAAAATACTGTTTTAGTCATTTCTCCTGGAGATCGTTGAGTAAGTGTGAGTTTTTCCATTCGCTCGATCCTCAAGGTATTCGCTCTCTGCCGTGGTGTTTTTTATCGCCTAGTTTGAATTCTTTTGGCTCGTTTGCTCGATTTATGACCGTTTAGGTTTCATTTAAGAGCTTTTACCGTACCTCTTCCTGCAGCTGCTGGAGACGTTTACCTTCTCCGTTGGATTCACTGGTTGGTTAAAGAGAGTTAAACGTTGTCGTCATTTACCGTTTCTCTGCGATTCCACCCGTGATGTTTTGAAGAGCACTTGAGGTCCGTTTCTAGTCGATAAACGTTGGATGTTGAGTTCGACTCTTAAAAAGCCCAATAAAACACGTCTGCTGTTCCTATAAACCCCATAAAGACGTATTTCCAAGGCGTCTAAATGATCAAAACGACAATATCCAGTAAGAGCTGGTCTGGTGTGATTTTAGAAACTCTTCTGGGGTCGGATCTGGACTGATTGTGATCAAGTAGAGGCCAGAAGAACTGTGGTCTTATCTTTACTCCAACTGAGTCTGGTTTCTCCCAAGGTTTTCTTTTCCTCCATTCTGTATGGATGGGGTTTGGGTTCCTCTAGCTTGCTTTGTTGGGGACACTTAACTTCTAGCGATTATCGTCCAATTGATTCCAGAGACCGTCTCTGCATTTAATAACAAATTGTTCACTCTCTTCATTATACATCCCTGTCATCGTATTCTTCTACCTTATACTGTTCAGTGCTTTGATGCAACCTGTGTTGTTAAAAATGATTGACTGACTGATTGATTCTCCATCAATCGGTTTCTAGAAGAATCTGATCTTTTGAGGAGCTTTCCTTTCTCTGCTCCTCGGCGATCTTCACGAGCATCTTCTGAGGAGCCTGTAGTTCCTCAGCATCGAGTTTTTCATCATTTCAATCGCATCTCGCCAAGACGTCTCATTGGGGATCGCATTTAAATCGTTCATATACCAGTCTTTAAGTGTCGGTTTTGCAATATTGAGATTATACGCCATCTAAAAACTAAATAAATAGGCTTTGAATAAATAAGGACGATGCAATATCAGTCCGAGATGCAACAGCAAACCAACTTTAAAGGCGTCCTTAGCGACGCATGTTACTGTTTAAAAGTTTTGATGTATTGGCGGAAAAATTGATCACTTTGACCCGTACCGGGTGTTTTCGAACGCTGCTACAAACATGCACATGCAACATAAGACCGTTTTTGTGGTTTAGAGTCACGTGTGAAGCCCGCATCAAGCATGCAAGCGCAAAAGTGTCCGTTTCGCGCGGGTCACCGGCGTCTTTGTGTGTTCAGCAGAGGGCGCCGAGCGGCTGGCGGCCATGCGCTCCGATTCGCTGGTCCCCGGGACGCACACGCCGCCCATCCGCAGACGCAGCAAGCTGGCCAGCCTGGGACGCCTCTTCAAGCCCTGGAAGTGGAGAAAGAAGAAGAGCGACAAGTTCAAGCAGACGTCCGCAGGTACGAGCAGTCCGCCTGCAGACGCAGACGCAGACGCAACCGTTTCGGTTCTTTGTCTAAGCTGTTTGCTTGATGATTGGCAGTGCTGGAGAGGAAGATGTCCACGCGGCAGAGCAGAGAAGAGCTCATCAAGAGGGGCGTGCTGAAGGAAGTGTACGAGAAAGGTAAGGAAAGAGCTTTTCTACTTTATCAAGCAGACGGGAACGGAACGGTAAAGACTGGCCATAGCACCGGCTTTAACTTATATCAATCATTTTTCGCGACAGCTATATCAAAAATACCTGTTTCTTCAGAGAAAAGCATTATTTTTCCTATCATTTCTTCAAAATAGGGTGTACAATACTTAAAGGAATAGTTCAGCCAGAAATACAAATTCTGTCATCATTTGCTCTATTTCCAAACCTGTATGAATGTCTTTGTTCTTCTGAACGCAAAGGAAGCTGTTTTTATTAAGTTTGTAAGCAGGCTGTTTTGGGTCACCATTGACTTCCATAGCATTTATCTTTCCTACTATGGAAGTCAATAGTGACCAAGACAGCCTGCTTACAAACTTCATTAAAAATAGCTTCCTTCGCGTTCAGGCGCAACAAAGAAATGTATACAGGTTTGGAAAGACTTGGGGGGCGATACCGAGCACGATAACTATAAAGATAGCGCTAACTACATTTACGTCGACGCCAGCGAACGATATCGTCCGTTTATCATAAGCTCAAGCGCGTCTGCCGCTTTAAATGGTCAAGCGCGTGGCAGCAGGACTGATTCTGATTGGCTGTCAACGCTTCTATCGTTCATCGGTAGCGAAAAATCGCTCTGAAAACGATTCCAGCGACGCAACGTCTTTATCGCTGGCGTCGGACGCTGCGGTTTTAACGTGGAGAGCGATTTTTATCTTTACCGTTATGGCGCTTGGTAAATGATTGCAGAATTGTCATTTTTAGGTGAACTTTTCCTTTAATGCTGGAAGCCAGAGGGCGACCTTGCACGTTTTTTAACCGAGTAAACTTGACGATAACCACACGATTGCGACGATACGTGGTCTAAATGCGTTCCTCGGGTTTTTTAATAAGGATAAAGTATATTTGCAATGCAATGCTAATCGATGTAGACTATGCGTAGAATACGATGACTTCTATATAACAAAAATTAATTTTTTTAAACACTCAGCTATGCTGTTGAGTTATTCTGGTAAAAAAAAAATGGCGAAACCCACACATGCTACTGTACTGCGCTGTATTTGATTTAGTTGAGGGTTTTTTTAACGCCGATTCTTATCACGGGGGGAATTTTTACTGGTTATATTGCCAACGAAAGCGATCGGCGTCCCTGCTGAGCGTCAATGAGTGCGAGTGTCTCGGTCTGTGTGTCAGCAGAGGAGGTCAGCGTCGACGGCGGTCGTGTGTGTGTGAGTGATCTGGACAGACAGACGGTCATCAGTCCGGTGTCAGAGTCTGCAGACGGCAGCGTCACGGCGGCAGGTGCGGTACTCTCCACTCCTCGCTTCCTGCACGGCTTCACGTAGAATCAAAGCAAAGCCAGCCCTAGTTCAGTGTCTCACCTTCTGCGTACTGTACCTTTAAGACATCTCACACTCATTTGGGATCAAGCTGCTGAATCGGGGGGTTGATACGCAAATGAAGGTGGTTGTATGTTAATGAGTCGTTTCAGGAAATGTTCTAGATGCACTTGACGGGTCGGGAGTTGCTTTGGTTGCGAAAGAGCAGTAAACGTTTAAATGAAGTTATTTTGCAAAACTAGGTCATTCTCAGAAATCATGTTCTTTCGTTTTGCTCGATTGCGTGCATGTGTGTGTATTAAGGGAAAGGAGAAAAAATAAAAAATAAGTATTTTTTTCATTAAGTATGCGTTAGCAAAAATGGCGATAAACGATATTTATAATATTAGAAAATAAAACTTTTTTTTAACATTGTAATTATGTTTTTAATCGTGAAAAATAATGCATTTTCGATATTCATATTAATCTGAATCTATTCTTGAGCGGCAAGAAGGATGAAGGATGATTTCTGAAGGATGATGTGACACTGACGACCGGAGTAATGATGCTGAAAATACAGCTTGATTCACAGAAATAAATTAGTTTCACCTTTATTCACATAGAAAACAGCTATTTTAACAGAATTAAAAAAAAATTTACTGTATTTTTAATTAAATAAATGTAGCCATTTTTTGCCGTTGTTACCAGTAGTGTATAAAAAGTAAAAGAAAAAGGTAATTATTTTATTTTATCATTTTACATTCAGTTAAAATCTGAGAGAAGCTAAAATAAAATACTTTTTTAGATCAAAGGGGCTTTGCTAATAACTATAACTTATTAATAAATGTATTAATATCTTGAATAATTTTCTAATTTGTTTTTCTGATGTATTTTTTGACACATGTATATTTATTTAGTCTATATCTATAAGTTGATGTTTTAGATCAGATGTGTTTGGCTACTAAATA
>NW_025047764.1:0-1001 GCF_018831695.1 Puntigrus tetrazona | reverse complement strand
ATATTATTAGTAGTCAGCATTTGAAGTGAATCAAAAAAAAACGCAGTTTGGTTTTCGGACAGCTTTGATGAAAGCTGGTCTCTCTGTGGTCCAGTGTCGTTCTCAGAGGTCCAGTCGTCTGGAGAAACTGTGGCGTGTCTCTCGGATCTCGTCCCAAAGCCATCTCAAGCCCCGCCCTCTGTGAAGCCCGCGCCGTTGCCTAGCGACAGCGCCGACATGGCTCACGTGAGGCCGTCGTCGCTGAAGCAGCCTCCTGCCTTACCGCCGAAGCCATACAGCCGTATCCCCAACCACCTGACAGGTGAGGCCCGCCGCTCCTCGTATCCCACAATCCCCGGCTCAGGGAGCCAAACTCTGTGTGTTCCTCCCTCCAGAGACGCTGGCCAGACTCTCTCCGCCTCTGCCTCCAAAGAAAGTGATGATCTGCGAGCCGGCGCCCTCGTTTCCCCTCAAATGCCTGCCGTCCCAGGGCTCGCACACACACACACACACGCTCACACACACACACACGCTCACACACACGCACCCGCAGCAGTACGCCACGCTGCCGCTGTCGCTGCACCCGCCCAGCCGCATCATCGAGGAGCTCAACAAAACACTCGCGCTCACCATGCAGAGATTCGAGAGGTGAGGATGCGCACACACACATGCACACATGCGCGCAGACTCACACACATGCACACACATACATGCACGCACACGCTCACACACACACATGCACGCACACACTCACACACACACACACTTACACGCACACACACATGCACGCGCACACACACACACACACACACATATATGCACGCACACACACATGCACACACACACATGCACGCACACGCGCACACGCTCACACACACACACGCACACACACGCACACACACACACTTACGCACACACACACTCACACTTACACACGCACACACACACACTTACGCACACACACACTCACACTTACACGCACACACACACATGCACGCACGCACACACACACACACACACAT
>NW_025047763.1:0-377 GCF_018831695.1 Puntigrus tetrazona | reverse complement strand
TGAAGATGCATAGAGGAACATATTTCCAATGAGCTGTGTGTGTGTGTGTCTCTGTGTGTGTCTCTGTGTGTGTCTCTGTGTGTGTCTGTCTGTGTGTGTGTGTCTGTCTGTGTGTCTGTCTGTGTGTCTGTCTGTGTGTGTCTGTCTGTGTGTCTGTCTGTGTGTGTGTGTCTGTCTGTGTGTCTGTCTGTGTGTCTGTCTGTGTGTGTCTGTCTGTCTGTGTGTGTCTGTCTGTGTCTCTGTGTGTGTCTGTCTGTGTGTGTGTGTCTCTGTGTGTGTCTCTGTGTGTGTCTGTCTGTGTGTGTGTGTCTCTGTGTGTGTCTGTCTGTCTGTCTGTGTGTCTGTGTGTGTGTGTGTGTGTGTGTGTGTGTGTGTGT
>NW_025047762.1:0-385 GCF_018831695.1 Puntigrus tetrazona | reverse complement strand
AGTCACTGAATGTTTCTGAGTGATGTTCGGGGAGGGAGTGTGTGTCTGAGGAGTGACCGGCGGTGTGTTGTTCCTGCAGCTCTGCGGTTCACAGCGGTCACTACAGCGCTCCTCTCCCGGCCGCGGCCATCGACTGCGACGATGACAAAGAGAACATCCCCAACGAGTCTGACTACGAGGACCTGCCCAGCATGTATAAGGATGAAGAGCAGGAGGAGGACGAGGAGGAGGATGAAGATGAGGACGACGATGATTCGCTCTTTACAAGTTAGTCTTGAAAGTGTTTGTGTTTGCTGGTTAGTAAGGATGGGTTACAGCAGAATCATTGATTTGTGTTTTTGTACTGAGGCAGGCTGTGCTCGTGTGTGTGTGTGTGTGTGTGTGT
>NW_025047761.1:0-522 GCF_018831695.1 Puntigrus tetrazona | reverse complement strand
CTGGCGGTGAAGCTGAGTAACAGACCGTCTCAGAGAGAACTACAGGAGAAGAACATCTTACCTGTACAGACAGATGAAGAGAGACTGCAGTCCAGACAGCTCATCGGCACCAAACTCACACGGTACACACACACACACACACACACACACACACACACACTGTGCTCTCACACACACACATACACGCACACACACACACATGCTCACACACACTCTCACAAACACACGTACACCCTGCACTCACACACACTTGCTCACACTTGCTCAGTGATTTTAGTTGAAATAAATGCATTCTTTTATGTTTTATTAGAGAATTGCCTCATTTGCAAAGTGATCGAAAGTTAAAAACGTTAACATGTTTACAGAATAAGTACATTTCACAAACACACACTATACAGATGTCTCTCTGATGTGGTTTAGAAGCAACCTGCTGGGAAAGACTGTAGAGCAGTGTAAGTTATGGAAGAACGGGTTTGTAAATAGTGTGTGTGTGTGTGTGTGTGTGTGTGTGTGTGTGTGTGT
>NW_025047760.1:0-503 GCF_018831695.1 Puntigrus tetrazona | reverse complement strand
GAGGAACATCCTTAAACGTGAGACACTTCCAGAGTTCACTTCCCATGATGCACTCTGTTCTGTTGTGAAGATGTGCACGTGAACTCAACACCTCTAACCTTTGACCTCTGACCCACAGCTCGTAATGAGCAGGAGCAGATGGAGGAGAAGAGAGAGATCAGATGCCGGCTCTCACGCAAGGTATGATGGGAGTGAGTGAGTGTGTGTGTGTGTGTGTGAGCGTGTAGGTTCATGCTGAGTGTGTGTGTGTGTGTCAGCTGAGTCAGAGGCCCACAGTGGAGGATCTGCGGCGAGCGAGGATCCTGATCCGCTTCTGTGATTACGTGGAGGTGGCAGACGCTCAGGACTACGACAGACGCACAGACAAACCCTGGACGAGACTCACGGCGGCTGACAAGGCAAGTGTGTGTGGACTGATGATGCAGATTGGAAATGCAAATGTTGGGATGATTTTTCAACCACATAAACGAATATTTTATTCACACTAGAATAAACTGAATAAA
>NW_025047759.1:0-295 GCF_018831695.1 Puntigrus tetrazona | reverse complement strand
TTTGGCAAAAAGCGAGACATTCTGAAAGATTCAGCTGGGAGAACATCTAGCAACTAATTAAGTTAATTGACATCAGGTCTGTAACATGATTAGATCTAAAAGTGATGTCTCCGAGAGGAAGAGTCTCTCAGAAGACGGACAGAGTCTCTTCAATCTGTCAAAGTGTGCAAAAACTTCAACAACGCTCCTCAAGATCAAACTGCAAAGGCTTTGCCAATCTTCAGATTTAGAGAAACTGCTGAAATCTCTGTGTAAGAGACGAGGCTGAAGATCTTTGACGCTCGTGGTCTTCAGG
>NW_025047758.1:27500-99385 GCF_018831695.1 Puntigrus tetrazona | reverse complement strand
TTGATTCTCTGATTTACATTCACATACAAATGATTCTTTTAAATTCAACATATATAGATATTATGTTTTAAGCTATTTAAATATGAACCAGGTTTGATCTCACGGTGCTTCTACGCTCCTGAAAGAACCTTTCTGAAGAGAAACGTGTGATAGATCGGCTCTATTCCTTTGCTCCAAAGCTATCAAAACAACCTTTTTCTTTACAATGGATTTGCATTAATCATGTTATATATTTTTTTATTAAAGTGAGTTGTTTTCTCCAATTATATAAAACTTGACTGACTGCTTCATTTCTATGTTAATCTTTACATGTTGGTGAGAAGAACTTACTCTTTACCAGCAGCCTCACTGAGATTCCACACCTCTCTATCAGGGAACCAGCTGCCTCTGTCGTTTATAACGTCTGCGGGACAGAAATCTGGGCCACAGGACAGAGAGAGCCACTGTGGATCCACACACACACACAGCGGCTCGTATTAGACAGATCGAGTCAGAGGCTGGAGTATTGATGATGATGATGAAGCCACACCTCTTTCAAGGTCTGTGGTGCTCTGAAGAGTCTGAAGAAGTGTCGCCTGGGCCTTGCCGCTGCAGTGAAGATGATGATGATGAGAGACAGACAGAACTCTGTTGCTCTCAGGATCTACCACTGAACACTTCTCTATATAGTATCTTATATGAGCATCTAAACCAGCGTGTGGAAATATATGTAATATTTAGTGTGTTTCATTTAATCAGAAATAAAAATATAACTAATATCATATAGAAACTGTTTCAGCCAAACTGAATCATTTACACTGAAGTTACAACTGTAATAAATTGTTTAATATGCATTTGTGTCTACAAATATGAAATGTTAAGGAAACCTCTCTGTTGGTCCATTCATTCAAAATGCTGAATCATTCATTATTAAAACACCATGAGTAAAAACTCTTAACTAGGTGATATTTGCTATGATGATAGTGTTCAGGGAATAACACTCATGTCATGTGGTGTTACCCAGTATCATCCTCACATTTTAGGGTGTGATTCTTTAAGTGTTCTGTTAGTGTGTGGTTGACAATTGCGAAACACCAGCATCTATTATGAATCCTCGTTTATAGCCAGACTCAATAAAATCAGAAAATTAAATGATTGGATGTTTCACCGACTCTTTACAGCCGTCACGTAACGTTGAATCAGTCTAAGAGTAATGTGAGTGAATGTCGAGATCTCTCACCGTGGCTCCGGCCCACAAGCTCGTCCGGGCGCTGACAGGCGTCTGCTGAAGTCCGACAGAGCGAAGTTGAGGCTCTGGATCTGCTCGCTCAAACCTGGACTCCTGCAGCAGAACAAGAGCTGTTTCAGATCCTTCACACACATCCTGATGCTGGAGCTCCTGAAACACACACACTGACACACACACACACACACACACACACACACACACACACACACACACACACACACACACACACACAGCAGCGTTCGGGTCTGACAGCAGTGCAAGAAGGTTTATAGATAACAGACTCATGTTTATTTCTACTGTATCTGTTGTTATTTTTACACTTTGCAGTACATGCACAAGTTATGTATTGTCTGTGAAGGAAGTATGTTTAAGGGGCCCTGTTATACCCATTTTTAGGGTCCTAACCGTTGGTTTTGGGAGATAAAAAGTCCTTTTATTTTCAAAAATGTCTGAATATTACTCCATTTCCATCGATTCTCAAACGATTCTTTTGAAGCAGTTTTAAGATTCAGTCTCTCTAAACCCTCTTCCCTTGCGTGAGCCTTGCTATGCTCTGATTGGTCAGATGACTGGTCTGTATGTGATTGGTCTAACATGTAAAGCAGTGAAATTGATGTGTTTGTCAGCTAATGTTCTACACGGGCAGGAGTTATGTAACGCAAGGTTACGCCTCTGTCACAGAAGAGGATCCAATTACTAACGACTCGCTTGGGCTGTCCAGTCGATTCTTTAATTTGGGAGAGACAATAACTTTATTTACTGTGTGCATCATTTACTTTCACAGCTACATTACACACTGCGTGAAAGACAATATTGTAAAAAGGGCACTTTAATCTTCTTTCTGAGGAGTCTCCAGGCTGATTCATTGAGATCACAAACACACTGATTCACAGCAGCTTCACAGGAGATCATGATGTGCTGATAATATTTTAGTCCAGATATGCTGTACAGCTGCATTCAGAGGCATTCGCCTCTGACAGTATGATGTGTAGTTATTGACTGATCACCGAGGTGTGTATTACAGCATGATCCCGCGTGTTAGCTTGCGGATGATGAATAAGATTTACTCTGAACATGTATCACGACTCAATCACGCCTACGGTCCTGAATGATTCAGCACATTGTGAAATAGTTTACAGCCTCGTTTGAGTCCATCAGTGTTTGTAAACATGAGCACTTCTGCTGTGAGATGATCGCATTCATAATCACAACAAAACCTGTGTGTGTGTGTGTGTGTGTGTGTGTGTGTGTTACCTGCTTCAGAGACACACAGCTGCTGCCGCTCACAGGTTTCCTTCCATTCTTTAGTCCCGCATGGTCAGAAATCAAAAGAAAAACTATCATAAATAAGCCTCACGCATCAACAAAATCGTGATTATAAAATATCTGACAAATAACATGTTCTAAGATGAACTATCCCTTCAACAAGTGTCTCTGATCTAAACTTGTAGAGAAGCATACACAGAAAATCTGAAGGAAAATAAAGCACAGTTGAGCAGAAGGCAGTGAAACATACATCCTTCAGCTGATCATCTCCTCTCCGTCTCTCTCCTCCACCACAGACTGAATCAGAGACACATCGCGCCCTGGAGACTGGTGACGGTGCTGCCATGGAGGCCACGCTCTGAACACACACACACACACACACACACACAGAGACAGGGTGAATTCACATTAGACACACGCTCACTCTCTCACACACACACAAACACAGCCTCTCTCTCTCACACACACACACACACACACACACACACAGTCTCTCTCTTTCTGTCTCACACACACAAACACAGCTCTCTCTCTCTCTCTTACACACACACACACACACACACACACACAGTCTCTCTCTTTCTCTCTCACACACAAACACAGCCTCTTCTCTCTCTCTCTCACACACACACACACACACACACACACACACACACTCACCTTCTGCAGCTCTTCTATGGTGCGGGCAGTGTGATCAGATCTGAGGAGGACCTGATGTTGGTCTTCAGGTGATTGACAGCAGAGTCCAGAGTGCTGAGCTGCAGAGACACAAACAGCATCACACTGAGACTTGGCACGGGTGTGAAGGGTGTGTGTGTGTGTGTGTGTGTGATGCTACCAAGAGCTGTTCTCAGATCTTCATATGCTTCACTGCTAAACCACCTCTCTCACGCACACACCGGACACACACACACACACACACACACACACACACACACACACACTCAGTACCTTCTGGTTGATCTCGGCTTAGGTTGGACCAGAGTCTGGTCAGGCCTCGGTCTCCACTCTCCAGCTCGCCCAGCTTCACCTGTTTGGCCTTCAGGTCCTCACTGAGCTTCAGGATCTCATGAGAAGACAGCTTCGACTGCTCTCCACTGTCACACATCAACCAAACATTAATGAAACGCTGTTCACAGGAGAATTCAACTCATCAGCTGGTGAAGTGTGTCTATATGAAGGGGGGTTAATGAATATGGAGAGATTACATAGATTTTCTCTGAACTAAAGTGACCGATGAATCGTTAGATCATTAGCTGCAGAAAATTACAGGCATGCACCGAATATTCAGACACTAAAACTATTATAAACTCTTTTGTGTGTTTGTACAAATACAGGTGCATCTCAATCGACACAATGTTGTGGAAAAGTTTATTTCAGCAATTCAACTTGTCTATTAAATAAATTCAATGCACACAGACTGAAGTCTTTGGTTATTTTAATTGTGACAATTTAGGCTCACATTTAACAAAAAGCCACCAATTCTCAACAAATTATAATACTTCATAAAACCAATAAAAAAAACCTTTTAGTGAAGAGTCCTTATGAGAAGTATGTTCATTTACTGTACATGTGCTCAGCACTTTTAGGGGCTCATTTTGCTTTAATTACTGCCTCTGTTCTTTGTGGCATGGAGGAGATCAGTTAGGCGTAGGCGCTGCTGAGGTTGGTGTGGAAACTGATTTCTTTGACGGTGACCTTCAGCTCATCTGTATTTTTGGTTTCTTGTTTCTCATTTTCCTCCTGACAATACCTCAGATTCTCTGTGGGGTTCAGGTCTGAGTGAGTTTGCTGGCCAGTTATGGTCATTTAACCAACTTTTGGTGTTTTGGCAGTGTGGGCAGGTGCTAATCCTGCTGGGAAATAAATTCAGCATCTTCAAAAGACGGTCAGAAGAAGGAAGCATGAATTGATCCCAAATGTCTTAGTATAAACGGCTGCAGTGACGTTGGTTTTCTGAGGAACTTAACACTGGACTTCAAGCAGCTTGGGCTTTGCAGGTGTTTTGAGTTGATTAGCTCAGTGGTATGTCACCATATGCAAATTTGTTGAGATTTAATTGAGAATTGGTAGGTTTTGTTAAATGTGATCCAAAATCCTCAGAACCAAAGACTAAAACTACTGGGTCTGTGTGCACTGAATTTAATAGACAAGTTAAACTACTGAAATAACTTTTCAATTTATTGATGCACCTAAATAAATAGACTACATAAGCTGTACCAAACAACGACGTGACATCATTAAACAGAGATGTGCACTAATGCAGCAAACATGAACATGAACTGTCTGAGGAAGACACATTGTAAATCACCAGAGACTGTTTAGCACTGCATCACACGTCTCTGATGAGGATCTTAAATAATTAGTTGATCAACTGTAGGTTAAGTTTTCTAACACACATGAACTGCGTGTTCTGACAGAGCTGCATGAACTCATCTATCTGCTCATTATTATTATTTTCTTTGAAAAGTAAGATGAATTGTAAAAAAGCACATTTTGGATATTTAATTATTGGAAATAGTGAAGATATAGTCAAACAACTGATCAAATACACAGGGGAAGAACGTGAAGAACCATGACTGTTATTCAGCCTTCAGCCCAGTGTTTGATATCGCTTTGGTTCGGTCCAGAAAAGCTGATTTGGGTCAGCTCTAGTGAATCTGAGTCTGGACGTACTGATGTGGATCTTCTCCTTCATGGAGTCCAGGTCCTCTTTGAGGGCGATCTGCATCCATATGAGTCCAGCGCAGGCCATGACACACGCGGCCAGGACCACGAACACACACAGAGGATAACAGAGAGAGCAGCACTGGACCGAGCTCCTGCTGGACACACACACACACACACACACACACACACACACACACACACACACACACACACACAGCTCTTCATTCTCATGGACTACAAACTGACTGCAAGGATCTGCATTTCTATGCAGATGTTTCGAGTTTTAAACTAGAGTTCATAAGCTATTTCAACTCAAATCACTGTTGGTGTGTAACAAGCTCTTAACATCAGTTCTGATCATCTCTCGATAACATCCAGCCAGCTGGGCGTTTGTGACTTCTTCTTCAGGGTCAGGAGGTGATTCTGTGCCAGGATTCCCCTCTGTTGTGTTACAGACGCTGTATAAGAGATCTCACTGTCTCCTCTGGTCTATATACAGATGACTAGATGAGAATATAGATAAGGTTTGTTCAAGAGGTTGCTATATTTGTCCCTTAACTTTTGAAATGTTAAAATGTCACTTTCATTTTTATAACTGAACTAATTTATTTAAATCGACAGAACATGCTTTCCATACTTCTGACAGTCATGTAACGGATCATGAACGTTTGTCTGTGGTGTCCTACATGATGAGCTGCTAATGTCATGTTGCTGAAGATGTATTCAGTTCTCTGTGATAAAGCCTTCCTTCTGCATTCAATCATCAAACGCTTTTAACTGAAAATGAAGCGTTTAATCTGATTATTATACATTACTGACTCTATTTGATACTGTTCAGTGCTTTGACATTATCTGTATTTTTAAAAACAACATCATAAACAAAGATGACTTGACTAATTGTGAATCCTATCCAGTCTCTTTCAGTCAATATCACACATACAATAATGTTATGGCACACATAAGAAGTGCAGCCTTCTTTTTTTGAAGTACAATAAGTACTCTTGTCATAGTTTACATCAGCTGATACTAACAGAGCACTGTAATATTGACAACAAGACATTTTTATCTCGTTTGTGAACTTTTCATTCTTCTGGCACTGATGTGTATTTTGACAATGAACTAAAGACTTCTGCAGGAAACCCATTGTGTGGCGCTCTTTATGCTGCTGAACTCTTAAGAGAAACGCACTTCTTTGTAGATTTTGAGGCTGAATGAGAAACGCACCAAAGCCACTGAGACGCTAAACTTGTTCTGTATCGTGTCTCTGGAACACACTCCACGTCCCGAGAAGGCCGCGGCGCCGCCGAAGCCCCGCTCCTCGGCCCCGGACTCAGGTCTCGCTCTCGGTACCGGAGCCGGTGTCAGTGCCGGTCCTCAGCAGCCGGTGTCCGCCGCTCTGCTTGCTCTTCCTGCGGCTGTCGCTGAGGCCGATGAGCGCGTTGAGCTCCTTCCGCTTCTTCATCTTCTTCTGCGGGCTCTTCATCGCCGAGCGGCTCCGGAGTCTCTGCGGCGCTCAGCGGCCTGTTTACCGTCACCGAGCCGCTTCAGTATCCGGAGCTCATCTGGAGCCGCTCAGGAACGGCTGAGGCGGATTCTCCTGCTGTTCTCGAACGCGTCGCTGTTTAACACTCTTCAGGAGAAGCGAGCTGTATAATCCAGCATTAGCTTTAGCTTCAGCTCCAGTCCATCATACTAAACCCTTCACTAGTTCACTGAACTCTTCCTGTCGCGTCTGAACCTGATGTCACGACACAAATATAAAGACAAACACATATTTAACGTTTCATTACACATTTATTATCACTAAAGAACCAAAATCTGTCTGGCTCAGCAGGAACATGATTCTCCTTCCGGTCCTGCCAGGAAGCGCTCCTGATTGGAGAACACAGGAGGGCGTGTTGTTGTGCTGATGACGTGCTGATTCAGATGACGGAACTAAAGTGGTGTGAAACTAAAGTATATTACTAATTGTACAGTACTAATGATTAACGATTTTGATTCCATTTATATAGCACAACTTTACTTTTAATTCTTTCAAATGTAAAAAGTAAAAGCTAAATTTGATCTGATAAATGTACAGTTGATTGACTCAAAGAGGATCTGTTGTGAAATAGATCAGAGCAGGAAATGTTATTTCAAGTTGAATGGATTTTGATCCAAAAATGTAAGTGGACTTACAGAGGGTTAGAGTTATTCTTGAAGATATTCTTCTCACACCTCTTTTTAGCCAGTTTGAGTCAGGCAGACGTTTTAGAGTTCTTTTTAGAGAATACAAACACATTAAAGAAGTATTTTATACCTAATGCAATTCAAATGATTAAATCAATCAGGTTTTTGGCATGAACTGTATTTTTCTTTTATTTATATCTTTGTAATTTTATGTATCGTGTGTAGCGTGTTTAGCTATATAACTCTATTTTATTATACATGTTGTTATTTTACGTTGTACTAGTGAGCCGAAGACAATTTTTCATTTAGGTGGACAATAAAGTTATATAAATACAAAATACTTTCTTACAAAGCCAGCAGCTGGTCTTAATGATATCAGCAGCGCTCGTATCTGCTGCAGAGAGAACACTCACCAGACAACAATCACAGCTTCATGAGCTAGAAGCAGACAATAAGCAAGAGCAGAGATGAAATGTGTTAGTTTAAGGTTGTGGAATGGTTTTTCTTCAGCTGGAGATCTCAGGAGATCTGATGGAGGTTTGCAGCAGACACTGAAGGGTTAAAGAGTCACTTTCAGACTGTGATTATTATTCAGGTCAAAACCTTTGGTCTAAAGCAGGGGTGGCCGTAGAGTTCAGCTCAACCCTAAATAAAACTCACCTGTCTGTAACTTCCAACCCGTTCAGACCTTGGCTTGTTCAGGTGTGTTTGATTAGGGTTGAAACAAACCTCTGCAGGTCTGACGTTCACCACCCCTGGTCTAAAGCAACATACTCATGCAAAGAAGTTTTTTGTGATATTGTTATATTAAATCTAATGTATTGTTTACAATATTAAATGTTTAAATGATTTTATATATTATCTAATCATCAAAAATTCAGTCTGCTCCACTGAAAGGAAGGGTTAGAATACACTATTTAGAACAAAATCAGTGCAAGAGTCGGATTATTTATATTTTAATAACGATTGTCTGAAAGTTTGTGGCACATAATTAGAAAAACCAGTGCAAACTGCATAAGCCTCAGTGTTGAAGAGAAGAAGGTGTGAGGATCTGTACGGGTTCAGCGTCCAGTGTGTGAACATCTCCAGAATCAGAGTCTCAGGTCCAGTGCGGTCCAGTCTCAGAGCAGGTTCTGTCGGTCTGGTCCAGTCTCAGAGCCGGTTCTGTCCGGTCTGGTCGGAGTCTCAGAGCCGGTTCTGTCCGTCCGGTCCAGTCTCAGAGCCGGTTCTGTCGGTCTGGTCCAGTCTCAGAGCCGGTTCTGTCGGTCGGTCCAGTCTCAGAGCGGTTCTGTCCGGTCTGGTCCAGTCTCAGAGCTGGTCCGGTCGGTCCGGTCCGTTCTGGTCAGTCTCCAGAGCCGGTCTGGTCTGGTTCAGTCTCAGAGGCGGTTCAGTCCGGTTGTGTCCGGTCTCCAGTGCCGATCCGGCGGCGGGCCGCTGCGCTGCGGGAGGCTGGTTTCTGTGGCGTCTGGGCCGCTCTGATGATGATTCTGATGCGGCCGGCTCTTCTGATGAGTCCAGACGCCGGGGCGGTAACGCCTCACACAGACGAGCACAGCTGCTGATTCCACAGAACAGCGTCTGCGTCGGCCAGCGAGGATCCTTCAGAGCTGCCGTCAGACACGTCTCTGCTGTCCGTCTCAGACCTGGAGGAGTGATGGTGGAGTGAGGGAACAGCGTCTCTGGACCTCTGCTTAGCTTCTTCTGAAGGACACAGAAACACAGCGTAAGCATGCAGCAGCTTACAGTTTATTACACCTAAAAAACTAAGGGCCAGTTTACTAAAACTCTGTGCCAGTGCAATTCAGATGCTGAATTAATTAAGCATTAAGACAATTAACATGAATTATGCATTATGTTTTACTAATGTTTGTGTTTATTAAAATACAGGTATTTTTCGCCATTATTTAACATCCCAAAAGGTATGTCTTCAACTGTTTTGCATTTAAAAAGGCTATTAATAAACATAATTTTTGGCCTCTAGTTCTCATAAAGGTACAGTAGCTTCTTTATTTGCTCCACTTATTTGTACTGCATCTAGTATATTGTGTTTAGTCTATATGTAAAGAGATGTTGCGTCTGTGTGGTTTAATTTGCGTTGTTATTAAATCACCTGTTAACTGTGCTCTTGTGCTAATTTGCCCTGTTTAGTAAAACTGTCCTTAACTGTACAACAATGCATGATGAAGACAGAAAAATCCTGTACTTCTCTACTAACTTCACAGTCTTCCCGCTGCTTACGGCTGCTGGTCTCTTCTGAAGCTCCTGAAATAAAAGAGCAAAGAGTTCGGCATCCAGGTGTACACCTCTCTGCTAACAGTGTCTGGCGCTGCAGGCCGGTCTGATCGTGAACTGACCGTCGAGTGACTGAAGGGGACGAGGCGATGGAGGATCAGAGGCTCTGCGTCTCAGCAGCACAGCTTCAGCATCAGACCACTCTCTGAAAACAACACAACATCATGATTGACCTGAGACTGATCTCATGGGTCCTGGTCACTGAGGGTCATCTCCTCACCTGTCCGGTGAATGGAGAGCCGGACTCTCTGATATCTGTGGTAGTTCACACAGATCAGCAGCCCCAGAAGAACACAGAGAAGCAGACACAGCAGAATATAGCTCTGTCTGTCAGACACCTGCAGGACACAGCATCATATATCGGCTCATAGATAGTTAAGTTAAGATAAATTAAGTTCAGAATCGAGGTTAGATGAACTGATAGTGACCGACTGCTGACCTCTTGCTGAAGTCGACTCACGCTGACAGACAGACCCGATCACGAGCTGAGTCACGTTCTCCAGCTGAGCCTGTAGAGCCTGGATGGAGTCCGTCTGCCTCTGGTCCTGAACACAGGCACACACTTAAAGACAGGAGGAACCTGGCATGAACATATCTGCATGAACATCGAGAGACGACTCTGACCTGCTCCTCAGCCATTCTGGAGGTGTTCTGGAGCTTGATGATAGTTTTGTTAAGGCTCTCTGCATCTCCTCCATCTGCTTTCTGTATCTGGACCAATGAAACACAAGCACAGTCAGAGCAATCAGTCACTTATATAACAATTTACAGCATTATGATGTAGTTCTTTGTGCTAAACATTATTTTACAAAAGCAATTTCAATATAAAAGTAATCAAATAATAATCAAATTTTACTGAATGCCAGAAGTTTAAAAGCAGATAAAGACAAGTGAACAGTCATAAGAAAGGAAAATAATTATACTAATTATAAGAAACATGTCAAAAGTAACTACAACAGAACAAAGGTACAAATGAAAATCTACCTGAAAGCACACGCTAAAGTCATAGTTCTCACAGAAATTAAACATTTCTCTTCATCTACTAGCTCAAGTTGATCCAAACCTGCAATGGGTTTTATTCTTTTGCTAAACTTGTTTTGAAAAAGGTTGGTAACAAACTGTTTCTGGTCTCCACTGACTTCCATAGTATTTGTTCATCAGAAGAAACTCAAACAGCTTTGAAGCAACTTGAGGGTAAATGATGTCAAAATGTTTACATTCGAATGAACTGTCCAAGAACAAATCAAGACAAAAAGTACTAGCATTAAACCAGCTGAAGAAAAATGAGTAAATACAGACTGTGTTTGGTGATTTCTATCAAACCTATAAATACAAATCACTTGTAATGTGGCATTATTTTGTATCACTTCTGACCAGTAGGTGGCGCTGCTACATAATTAGCGCGGTGTGGTCAGTTTTGAGCGACAATGACACACACACACACACACACACAGTTTGGTATCAATATGACAAACTGTTACAGAAATATAGCCTCAGATCCAGAGTGGCATCATACCATCAATTATATGAAAATGGTTTGGGATTCTAAAAAGCTTCTAATTGCCAGCACTTTTTGCAGGAATCTGGTGAAGATTGGTCTAGAGTTGATAGTTCAATCGTCTCGGCATGAACCGAGGGATTAGAGGGAAAAAGCTAACCCATACAGTTAAGCATGTACATAACAGTTGGTGGCGATAGAATCTTTAAGTTAGAGGAATCACTGTGATTACAGTTAAGTCCTGTATCTGTATCTGTATGCCACATTTCATAACGTTCCTGCAAGTGGTTCTATGGACACACATTGCTAGATAAAGATATAAAAAGTGCTTTAAGCATGAGTGTTTGCAAGCAGAGCTGCTGTTAGGCCTGTCACGATAACAACTTTTTGTTGTGTGATGTATTACCCTATAAATAATTACAATTAGCGAATTTTAAGATCATGTAATACTACTGGATTTATAATATAAAGTCATAATAATGCAATAATGCCTACACACGTTCAATTGACAACAAACATTTAATTCTTAAAAATATTTAGATCATGGAAACTAAGTATCAAAATATTAGATACCTAAAAAAACTGCTGATTTTTTGTTGTTGAGTATTTTCCAATGTTTTTTTTATGTAAATATAATTGGCAATATATTGCATCACCAAAAGGTCATGTACAAATACGGTGCGATAAGTCGATACACTGATTATTTTGACAGGCCTAGCAGCTGTCTTTTGTATCCTTGGATATATCTACATACAGTACCACGGACCTCTGACTCAGCTGCTCCAGGTAGCGTCCGCTGAGGGACATGTTCATCTCCAGGACTTTGATGCGATTATTGAGCCTCATGAACACAGACTCTTTCTGATTGGAGCCGTGTGCAGGTGCGTCGCTGGAGTTCGGCGCTTCCGTGTAGATCTGCTCAATATGAGCATTGCTTTCATCATCCAGAAGCTCCTTGTTCCTAGACTCTGAGTCTGAGAGCCCTTCTGAAGGATGAGCGTCTTGAGCCGGGGTCAGGGATCTCCTGCTGACCGCTTCATCCATAATAGCAGATTTTGAAGACTCTGCTGAGTTCAGGGAAACCGTAGGAGCTGGAATGTGATGGTCAAGGCTGATCTGATCTTCTTCCGACCGTGCAGCAGAGGTGGACGTAAGGTCCGGTTTCTGGCTGGACTCGGTCAGGTGGTCAGCGCTCTGCTGAGGAAGCGTCTCTGAGAGACACTCGCTGGCAGAAGCACACATCAGCTCGATGGGCCTCGTCGCTGCTCTGGAGGAGTCTGCAGAAACCAGGAGGAGCACATCAGAGGTCAGACTTGGAGCTAGATCTTCTATGTCTGGAGAGAGACTGGGACTCTGTGGCTCCTGTGTTACTGAGGCTGTAGACGGGGTCTTCTGGAGAAGGTCTGGAGAGGAGCAGCGCTGCAGAAGGTACTCCTGAAGAGAGTCTCTGTGTGAACAGGAGCAGGCAGATTCAGATCTTTCCTGCCGATCTGCTCCAGGCTCCAGGAGTCCTTCAGAAGACTGATCCGGTTCTTCTTCAGGCAGCAGCGTGACGATCCGCTCCACGTCAGGCCTGGTCTGGACCGAGGGTCTCCGGCGGTGTCTGAGAGTGATCACGGTCATCTCTTCAGTAATGCTGGTGGTCTCTGTAATCCTGATGACAGTCTTCAGTCTGATCAGAGAAAACAGAATAAGACTCTGCAGCAGACACCTTCAGCATTCAGTTCACATCAATACACACACAACAGACACGGACATCTGGTCCTGATGGATCTAGGGACAGTTTGATGATAAATCATGCTAAAATTATTCATTCAAATTCAAATAAATTTTACCATTCATATTTAAAGTATCATTAAAATCCACATTTGATTGCCCTGATTTGAACAACTAATAGCATCTTTGGACAACAGCAGGAAGCACAGAAGCATAAATCCATGAAAATGTGCATTTACACAGACGTTTAATGCTGTTCTGAAAAGGGGCATTTACATAGGAATAAAAATTGTGCAAAATTTATACCTTTTAAAAATACTACAATTTAAAATTAGTCTTAAAAACATGTGCTATAAAATTAAATAAACATAACAAAGAACAAATAATATAAAACACAAAACACAACACACTTTTAAGACTTTTGAGCTGGTCTCTCTGCAGTACAGTACAGATTGCGTTCTTTTTACTGAGGTGTCAAGTTTTCAGTTCATTTCTTCCTCAAGAAGCATGTTGCAAGGCATCAATAACTACAGATTTGAAAGGGAACAAACCAGCTGTAAACATCCTCTCTGTCAGACTAGCCTAATCATTTTTATGACTGTTTCGACGCTCACAACGCTGCCCTTGCAGAGAGTGCTCCTGACATTTCAACCTCACTCTCTCTCGGTTCCCTCACACTTAAAAAAAAACACCATTGTGCCCATACCAAAGGAAAATTAAATAACATGCTTGGATGACTGGAGGCCCGTTGAGAAACTCATCAGAGACTATATCTGCTCTGTGCTGCCTGCCTCACTTGATCCACTACACTCTGCAAATCATAACTGTGCAACAGATGATGCTATTGCTTTCATCCTACACACTGCTCTCCCACCTGAAAAATAAGAATCTATGTGAGAATGCTGTTTGTGGACTACAGCTCTGGGAGCGAGACACTGTGCTCGCCGTCATCCTGCTTCTCCTTCGAGAGGTAAGATAGCGTGGGAGCAGGTGAAGGTCAATCACACACTACGTGGCGAGATCTTAAGCAATCTGCCAATTCACTGGCATGCTTCTATCACGGGCTTCACCAATCGTCACACCAGGGGTGTTCACCACTGCATTATAGCTATGCAGCGTCACAGAGAACAGAGGTTATGCAAGTAACCCAAGACATTTTCTGTCTGGTCACCAGTGAACACCAGAGAAGATCAGAGATGGTTTCTGGAGCCACGTACCCAGAGGAAGCAGCACTTTGGATCGTCTCAGCAGGGAAAAGCAGCTCTGTCATGTTTAAACCTGCAGCGGAAGAGTTTCCTGAAAACAGAAACAGTCTGGTGATGAAGAAGTGTTTATAAATGACACGAGAGTGATGCAGTGGGATCAGACCTGCTCCAGCTGTGCTCTCTGGAGCTCCACCCAAAACATTAGCAGCGATATGTTGTTCACCATCGTGAGAAGAGCGTCTGAAAGCACAAGACATCATCAGATCTCCCCAAGCAGCCGAGGACACATACGTAAAAATTTAATTCACCCAAAAATGCATATGACTTTCTTCTCTCAGACGAATCTGAGTTATATCACAAATTATATTTTCTCTTCCAAGCTTTATTTTGGCATGGGCGTTTTTTCCACGTCGAAAGAACTTAAAGTAAAATCCTCTAAGATTTTATTCATATCTGTCAATCACCAGAGATATGCAATGCATATGACCTACGTCATCCCCTAGAACAACTTACGCCTATAACAGTCAACTCTGATCTGTGTACTTCCTCTTTAAATCTTCACAAGCTCTGCTGACACGTTCCTCTTTTTCCAAGTCGCTCTCAGAGGATGTTTATTTAGCCGTATTTGTAGTCCTAGATGTTACATTCATAGTGAAACTTGCTAATTGGCAGATTACTAGGAAATGCGATTTGCAAAGATTCCCTTCAGAACCAAATGTAAGTTTGCATTAATCCTTTGCATCTTTTCATTTTTGGGTGAATTAATGCTAAGTCTCATTTAACTGTACCTTTGGCAGATCCGATCAGGTTTTGGGAGACTTTGTCATCGACTGACACAAAACCAGGAGACTGATCTAAACATTCAGAAAGAAAAACGACATTGTTCTATCTCTGACACAGTAGGCGTGTTTTATTCAGACAGAGAGTGTTACCGCTGTCCTGCTGGTCCTGAACCTGCGGGGCTCTGTCTGATGGATCTGAGTTCATCTCATACTCCTCCATCATACTCGTGCCATAAACCCTTCAGAAACACAGAGAGCGTTCTCACCCGCCACTGTCATGGTCAAACTGTCATTTTCCATGTGTGTGTGTGTGTGTGTGTGTGTGTGAATTTATCAGACCTGATCAGACTAAGAGGACAGAAGTGTTCTGAGCCGAAGTGTGACAGCAGCTCTACCTGAAACAACACACACACACAAGTGTTAGAAAGAGCAGCAGTTCAGAACACACCATTGTTTCAGTGTTAGTTTCCATCACCACATGATATCAGTACAAGGAGCACCATAACAGATTTAATAAAATTTAAAAGCAGGCAGAGGGCTGGAGAGATCGAACTATAAAAGTGCTATAAACCATGGAAAGTCTTTACAGTGCTTTTAGGTGTCAAATCTCAGAAGATGAGCTTCTGAGGAAGAGTGTTCAAACACCAAAGTGATCAAGGCATTCATCCACTCACGGCTAACCTTGATGTATTTGGTGAATATCTGAAGCAGCAAAAAGAAGAGAAGAGAAGAAAGAGAAAGAGTTGAGAGAAGAGCACAGAGTGACCCAGGACTCCTGACCTCACACTCATCTCATTCTCACCTTGATGTATTTAGCAAACAGATGCTCATCCAGAGAAAACTCTGTACTGCCCGCTCATCACGCGCATGAAACGTCCCCAGCTTCACCCATTTTTGTTTGGGTATCTGAGTTTGAACAAGTCCACAAAACTTTATAACACATACACACAAACAGATGTGCTGCATATAAAAGATTGGTAAAGTTCAAAAACATTATTAAAGCATTATTACATTTTGTAATGGATTTCAAAACAAAAAATGTGAAGTCATAAATGCAGAGGCAGTTAGTAAGAGCTGACCTGTCGCTGATGGACACCAGGAAGTCTTTGGGGTTTGAGGAGAAGATCTCAAAGTTGGCGATGTCCAGCTGCTTGATCTGAATGGGCTGACAGAGCTCAATGATGAACCTGTACAATAATGAGGAGATGATGATGATGAAGACCACAAACCTTCTCCTGAAATCCTCCCATCACTGCTGACGGTGTTCTTTATTTCATAAACAATTCCTGCTGCTTTCTGGAAATCTGTCTAGGCACTAAACACTGGCTACTAAGACTTCAGATCATCTTTAGAAAAAAATAAATAAATCACGACACTTACCATACTGAAGTTTTGCCTAATGTTAAAACAGTAGATGTGAATCAGCTCACCAGATCTTGTTATTGCAGGGATTCAGCATGTACATGTCCATGTTCTCCATCAGGATAGCTGAAGTGCTCTGAAACACAGAAACTGACTGAAAACACAGAAACACAGACGGACTGATAGACAGAAAGATTCATTACTCTTGAGGACGCATGATACGGTGTGGAGTACCTTGGCCTCAGGGTTGGAGGACAGGATCTTAGCTCCACACTCCACAGAGGCGTAGTTAGTGACGGTCTGCTGGAGCTTCTTCCCGTGGCTTGAAAGCCTTCAGGCGGGTGTGTGACCTGAGCTGAGGACAGAAACACGGTCCAGCGAGGGCAGAGCAGCGCTACAGCTCCTGTCAGAACACACTCACTCTTCTCGTTCTCCACCTCCAGCATGATTTTGGTCCACTCCTCGAAGGTGGGGATCTCCTGGTCTCTGCAGGGCATGGAGGGGTCACTGTCTGCGGGGCCCTGGACACATTCAGATCAGGTCCACATTCACTGACCACTGCCCCTCAGATTCTCAAGCATTCACACTGATCATGTTTCTCGCTTTTAATTTTAAGATTAATCTTTAATCTTTCACAGCATCACATGTGCAAACTTCACCTGATCTTTCAGGGCCGCGGAGAAGCGTTGGTCCTTCGCCTTTAGCAGGTCTTCTGGACTCACGCACACTGACGTTCTCTTGAACCGCTGGAAAGCTTCATGACAGAAAGACGATGAAACATTAAATAAAGTGGCCTGAGAAGGAATCAGCTTTTGAATGCTGATTCTCAGACCACCTTAACTGAAGTCTGGTTCATCACCTGCTGAGACCAGGATCATATCCAGCAGCATCACACGCAGCTCCAGACAAATCTGTGACGCCGCTTCCAGAGTCCCTGAACACACACACACACACACACACACACACACACACACACACACACACACACACACACATCAGTCCATTACAAAGACACACACACTCAACTCCCTGAAACTGAGCAGTCTGAGAGAGTGAGACTGACCGGCATGAGACACACTCATGAGGAGATGCTGGACCAAGTCTGGAATCTGTGAGGAAACTGAGGAAGACTCCACTTCACTGATAAAGACGCTCTGCTCATCATTCCCAGCAATCATCGGCTGTTAACAAACCCACACAAACATCAGTGAAGAGGAAAACATTGTATGAATCCATCAGTCTGTATATGACACACACACACACACACACACACACACACCTCATGCGACTCGTCCACTGATCCGAGTGTGTATCGTGATGCTGACTGACCCTCTCCTGTGCTCGGGGTGTGTGTGTGTGTCTGCTCGAACAATGGCCATGTTGAACAGGAAACCTGCGGAGAATGAGTCTCATCACAGTCGTATTCATTAAGCGGTAGATGAAAAAGATTATTTCCAGCTGTCACAGTCATTATTACACTTAATTTGTCTTAGGTAAAATACACAACCACATAAATATAACAATAAAAATACAAATTCCTCCATTAATAGGTATTTCTAATTAAATATGCTGATGACTTTTACTCGATACTGAGAGCCCTAAATCACATTCACACAGACATTATTAAACTAACATCTCTCTCCAATTAATATCAATACACAGTGCTTCCTGTGACTTGTCTCTGTGCATCCAAAGTTCATCATATACATGAGTCACAATCACACACACAATCACACACAATCTCTCACACACACACACACACACACAAGTTCGTTTTTCTATATTTGTGAGTACTTTGACAGATTTCTATTGCTTTTATACTGACCTAACAATATTTTGTCCCCCTACACCTAGACCTAACTCATCACAGAACAGTTTTGCGTTTTTACATTTTAAGATAAACTTAATTTAGCATTTTGAATCATTTATTTCCCTTGTGAGGACCAACTAAAATTACCTAGCTTTTCAATAATTGGTTCTCACAAGCATAGCAAACACACACACACACACACACACACACACACACACACACAAAGTGTATCTACAGTGGTATTTACAGTGCACTATTGCATTATTTAAAATATACTGGATCACGTGTCCAGAAAAGCCCACTGTATTACTCTAGAGCTGTTTTGTTCGTGTATAACACTTCATATAAACACAACAGATCAAGAGTGTAAACACACACACACACACACACACACACACACACACACACACACTGCGGTCAGCCAGTAAGATACACACACACTCTACGAACTCTACTGAAGCTAATATACATTCATAATTATAATCAGTCGGACTGATATTGACCAGAGAATCCGAGTCACGCACCAGAGTCCTGACACTGAACACAGCAGCAGCAGAAACCGGATCTTCATCATCCACCGGCCGAGAGACGCATTATTCCTCCGGTTTATCTGCTCTTATGCTCGGAAACCGACAGATAACACCATACACTATCGAGATCTGACGAATGACGTCCGCGGCGGAACGAACTTTACACTGACAGCGCGGTAAACACACACACACACACACACACACACACACACACACACACACACACACACACACACACACACACAGAAAAAAAATCATAAATAGTTGCTGTAATTACTCCAGGAATTACTGCCTGAAATATAAACGATGGTCTGCCTCAGCAGACGGTATAAAATGTTCAAAGTAACGCAGTGCGATCCATTCATCTCGATCGTGACTGGTTTTTTAGGCGCAGCGCTGAGAAAAGTAACAAACATCACGTGAGCACGCAGTCAAAGTGCGGTGTCGTCAGCGGTGTGAAAAATGACCTAGAGGTAAATAATGACATTAGCACACTTGAAACACAGAGTCTAATAAATATTCGAAGAAATACTATTTCAAATCCATTAAACAAGCGCTTCCGTTCTCCGTGTTTTTCTTCGGCGGACGGCGTGATGGCGTCACCGGCGCGTACTGCCCTCTGCCGCGATTGTTTACATTTTTAGAGCATTTGAGCGTTTTGACGCGTGCGTTCAGCCTACTTCAACAGTTGTTGCAAATAAATATTTATTGTCATTATTGTTATTATTATTTTACTTAAATATTGTCTCACCTTGTTTTATTTACTAATACACACACACACACACACACACACACACACAGTGATTCAATTGATCTAATTCATCATCATCATCATAGACTGCTGACTTCACTCTCACCATCATGATCTTCTTCATCAGGCCTCATGATTACATCAGTTCTAAAAGCAATGCATTGATAAATGTTCATATTGCAGATGAACCGGTGATCTCAGATTAGTCTGAATCAAATCAAAATTGAAAATAGCAGAACAGCGTCTTTGTGAAAACCTAAAACAAAAACTGGGCTTTTAAGAGAAGTGAAACAAACAGGAATTAGACACAGAAGATTCACATTTGAATGTATTTTCCATGATAGGTTTTATTTAATACATATAGAGGTACAGTACATCAAGCCATAATGAAACACAGAAAGAGTGAGGCGCTCAAATCTGCTGTTTTCTTCACGATTAAAACTATGTAGCCGTCTGCTGGAGGACAGCAAACAAACAGCTAGAGCACATTTCCAGCATTCATTTACAATGCCGTCATATGAATGTATTATATATGTATAATATAATGAAAAACTGCCGTCTGAGCCTCAGATCTGCTCTTAAACAAACGCTAGTTTCATCAAATCTCTAAAATACTTCAAGTGTGCATAGCTATAGTCTGAGTGACTAACATAAAGAACACAAACATCTGTCTGATGAACAGAAGTCAGAGAGAGAGATGGACGCTTGCTGTATCTCACCTTTATCATGATGCTCTCGTGGCTTTTTCTGAGCTGTTTTTATCGTGTTTCGCTCAGAAAACCCTGTTCTGTTCAGTACCTCTAGCGTCTGTGTGTTTATGGAAGCAAACAGCAGGTAGTTTTAACCGGTTTCAGTGCCAACAGACTAGTAAACGAAACACTGCAGGACACATTTGAACAAGTACAAAGTCTCCGATTCACAAACCGGCAGATAATATATCCATATATTCACGTTTTTAATAATGAAAGTGAAAATAACATCAGCGATCTCCCAGAATCCCTGCACACTTGTCTTCTTTAGTCCTTCTGAAGATTACTATAATTTGTCTTAGAGTTACTTAACATGAGTACAGTAGCAAATGAACGTCAATATCACTAATGCAATGAACAGAGCGACGGACACGACACTAAACTACTGCTAGATTTATTGCAAAGTAATGGATGGTGTTGTGATCATCTGAAACATGTACAGTACATAGAGTTGAGTTTCTACACAGCAGAACAGGTGTATACTGCAGTTCCAGGGACTTTGGTCGAACATTTTGGATTAACTGTCATCAACTAGTATGGCAAGCAGGTGGCGCTATTCAAGAAGATGAATATATTTTATATTTTGGTGCTCACATTTAAGTGTTTGCAGACAATGACGTCTAAAGATGTCTGCGTTTAAAACCAGCGTTCACAACTAAGAAAAAGGTCTCCTCTGAGCCTTTTCAATGACAAACAACATTACGAAATAAAAACATTAATAATTTAAATGTAAAGACAACTATTTTACACCTTTATATTTTAATTTAGCCACAAATACACACACACACACGCTGTAGCCTTCAGACGTACACACACTAATATATACCGCTCACACACACACACACACACACACACTATGGTCCAATATGACACGAGTATGTGAAGACGCATATCAACAGCCTAAGATGAAGGAACATGCAGGGCTAGAACGTGACTGGAGCTTCAGGAGAGAAGCAGAGCAGATCACGAAGGGTTGAGATGTTCTGAAGCACAGGCACTGACAGACAACACAAGCACTGCTATCACAGACCAGACCAGACCAGACCAGACCACTGGACATGCAGGGCTTCGGCGGCTCGAGCCGCTCACGGAGGAACCTGCCGGGTCGGGAAGGTGGAGGGGACGCCGGCTGGGTTACGAGAAGAAGAAGAAGAAGTAGAAGAAAGCAGTTCGTGGCAGCAGAAGCGTTGAGGAAGGCAGTGGATGGTAAGAGACAGAAGACAGAGTTAGTGTCTGTAAGCAGTCTAGTGTTAGAAGCACTCGCAGGTTCATTTATTTACTGATAAAATCATCAGAACACTAGTTTCATCAGCAGCAGCTATGTGAGATGTTAGAGATCTCATCTGATCATCATCAGTCGGTCTGAATGATATGAAGAACCAGATCAAACTGAAACAGACTCTATCCAGAAGAACTGTGTCTCAGAGGCGCTTCCAAGAAAGATACCTGCAAAGCTCCTGAGAACTCCTGAGAAGAGGACAGAGGACTAAAGCTGCTTTAAACACACAGAGATGTTCACAACAAATGATGAGTTCAGTTTATAGAAGTTAATTGATCAAGAAAAAATATTTATGACATAATTTTTACAGCATTTTTAACATGTGCCTAAAAAAAGTTTTGTAGCTTTCTTGAAGAGTCTCGGCGACGCAGTTCTTCTGGATTGAGTCTGTCTCAGTTTGTTCTGTTTCTTCATGTCATTCAGACAGACTGATGATGATCTCAAACATCTCACTGGATTATTACAATCAATATAAACTGATATTTCTTACCGACACAAGATAGAAATAATTGACATTTTAGCTGCGGATGGTACTAGTGTCCTGATGATTCTGGTCAGCACTGATTAGAGGTCACCTGTCTGTTGCTCTAGTACTGGAATTGTACCTAGTTTTAGTGCTCTTGTAAAATCCGTTAGTAGTTCCGTGAGTGTGTGTGTGTGTGTGTGTGTGTGTGTGTGTGTGCTGGAGGGGACGATGTTAAGCCATTAGAAGCTCATGGTAAGTGAGAGATGAGAGGGAGACGGCTCAGACCTCACCTGGGGATGCTGGGAGGCGCTGGTTGGGCGGCTGGGCACCTGTGGGCTGTCAGCGCTGTTGTTCAGGGGCCCCAGGGGCCGGGCCGGGATGGAGGCGGAGGAGCTCCTCTACCAGCAGGTCTCTGTCCCGCAGACATCCGGCGAGAGCCGTGGGACTCGGAGGAGGAGACCTGCAGAACACACACACACACACACTTCACTCAGCTACAGAGAGAAAGACACAACAAGAACCTCAAGAGAACCTGCATCAGTCCAGCTCCATCCCTTACACGAGTCAATGTTTCAACAATCACGGTTACATTATCTCTCTTTAGAGAAGCGGACATGGAAGGATCTGAAAAAATTATTTTAAGAACAATTACAGAAGAATAAACTAAAGCATATTTATCTACCTTTTGAAACTTTGAAAAGCGTTTGATTTGAGCAAATGAACATCTCTGTCATCATCAGAGAGCATTTCCCCTATACATTCAATATTCATGATCTCAACCGTATTCTCAACCAGTGGAGTTTTCCTGATGATATTCACATGAACATCACATCATTGTGTATGAAACAGAGCACTGCATGTATTGAGTGATGAGATAATTACACATTTACAAACCTCAGGTTTCTAGTGACACTTTTTCCCTAAATAATTAATGAGAAAACAGACATTCTATTATGTTTTAGAATTTTTTTCTTGTTATATTGCTTATAATGAATAGATTAGAAAGAATAGAAAGACCCCAGGTTAATCGATATTAAACTGCAATCGTGATTCAGCAAGTGCTGTGTTTTTTCAGTTCTGTGATCAGTAGTAAACACTGGAAGGGTCATGGACATTGTTCTTGGCAATCACCATCACTGCAGCTCAAAAAAACGGAGGATTTAACTTCATTCAATGCATGAAAACAGACACGGAACACTGATTCAATGTGACTTAACACATGACTACAACAATATATGGTCTACTGGAGTTTATACTCTATCCGGTTACCTGCGGGGTCCTCCGCCGGCGCTCAGCCAGGAGTTATCAACAGGCGGAGGCAGCGGGGTGGAGACGGTGGTGGTGGAGATGTCTCCGATGATGGCCAGAGCCTCCTTCAGAGCGTGGTGTGTGCGCAGAACCTCCTCACGCCGCTGAACCTGCTCCTGAGACTCGTCCATCAGAGCGTTCTGATCCCCGGCCGAGTACAGCTGAGCCAGGAGCTCCGCGTTAATGAAGTCCTTCACCTGAGGAGCAACGTAAAGTCAGTGTGTGTCCAGCTCTGGTTTACATGATTCTTTATGAGCTCAACACGCTCTCCTGTCTTTTCTGTACGGTGTATGTGCAGAGCTTTTTACATTACATTCACATTCAGAAAATTAAGCCACAATTAATGCATAACATAACAGCATACATGCCATTTATTTTCAAGATACAGAAAGATTACAAAATTTAGTTTGTTACAAAGTCATAAACTATTCGTCAGACTCTGTTGATAATGAAGTTATTTGTCCTTACATTATTGATCATAAGATGCATGATGCTCTTGGGCATGAGGTCACGGATGCACTTGTTGACGATGGCCATGTAGGAGTCCACCAGGTTCCGGATGGTCTCCACCTTCCTCTCCAGCTGAGGGTCCATGGAGAAGTTCTCAGACGGGCCAGAACTCTCACTCTCCACCTGAGCGAAGGAGAACACAGCCGCTCAGAGATCAGCCATGAGCCTCATAGTCCTTCTAAGCTTACAGATTAGAAGGACGAATTAATTCATGCATAAACTTGCTTGTGGTTATGGGTTCATTTGGAGGATGTGTGTGAAAATCTGTTTTTAATGCACTTCACTATACTCACATTACAATCAAAGAATCACGTAAAACTTGAAGCTTGCGCTTAATTGTAAAAAATACTGTATATAGAAATAATGTGTAAAAAAAACGAAATTGAACAACAAAATGTTTTCTCATTAATCATCGGTCACGTTTATAAAATAAGGTAATTTTATTTGTCCATCTATGCAATGAGATAAATACACACAACACCATTAAGCAGATAGTGTAAAATCCTACTCAATGATTTCTTATTTTAAATATGAATTTTTTTTTGGAAAACATCTATTGGTGCCCCTCAAAACCTCAGAAGAAGTGTGAGCTTCTCATGATCATATTGATGTGAGTGAAGAAACAGCGAGAGTCACTGACCGCAGCCTTCTCAGGATAAACTCCGGCGCGCAGAAGAGATGCTCTCCAGCTGTCCACCTCCTCCAGACTGTCACACGCCAGCTCCAAGAAACGGTTGTCCTTGAAGACATTCCTGAGACAAAACCAGATGTTACTCAGAAGAGCCTCGCTCCTCCTTCACAATCATCACAGATCTTCACAGAGCATCACAATGATCGTGATCATCACCGATCATGACAACTATCACAATCACCACAGATCGTCACAATCATCACAAATCATCACAATTATCGATCATGTTCCTTCATCATGTTCTGTTTTTAATTTGTGTCCAGTTCTGAGTCTGTGTCATTAAATGTCTTTATGTTTGCCGTGTACCCTTCAAAGTTGGATGATTAAAAGACTGACCGAAAGATAAATCAAACAGTAAACGACAAACCTCATATTTATTTTATTTATTTATTATTCCCTCTGCAACGATGGAGTTCGCTGCACGCACCTTTGACCTTTCCCGAAGGAAAATTTTTATCAGCTGGCGATGCTGGAAGACATGGCCATCATTCATCTGTTCCAGCTCAGGGCCTGTTATTATTGCCCCGTAGACCTCCCAGGCACCACAGGACTGTGTTGAAGAGAAGCCATCTACCAGTGTCTGGGAAGAGTTCGGCCCGAGCCGGAACCAGCTCGGCGTCTGTGGTCCAAGCAAGCCCGCCGACAGGCACTATGGAAGGCTGAAAGGGCCATAATGGCTTGAAGTGCCATGCCCGATCCCAGAGAATCCGGTTCCCCAGTCACGGCCAGGAGAGCCGTCCCCAGTTCCTGTGCTTCCAGTGCCCGTGCCTGCATGGCGTCCCCAAGTCTCTGTGCTGGCCAAGTACCCCCGAGGTCTGCGTGCTTGCCAAACACCCCAGTGACTAGACTTTCAGAGCGCCCCCTAGAGCCCACTCTTCTAGAGCTGCCGCAAGAGCCCGGTCCTCCCGAACGCTAAACTTCAAGAAAACGTGTATGATGTGGATGTGGATAATGGTCCCGAGTCCCCAGACCTACAAAGGCCACCAGAGACTCTGATCTGTCCGGGAGGCTATCTGTGACTCTGCCAACCCTACCTCTCAGTTTGATTGCTATATTATGGTGCAAATCGTGCCTAGGGTGAGGGGTAATGTTACAGTTTGCCCCATGTCCTGTGTGCCCCGACCTCTCGTGACCCAGATTCTGTCTTGCCTTTAATTGTTTGGTTTCATCCCAGCTGTGTTTCCCAGGTGTTTTGAGTTGTTCCTTCATCATGTTCTGTATTTAAAGCGTGTCCTGCCCTGTGTCTGGTGTCCATCGTTAAATGTGTTTATGTTTGTCAGGATTTATTAAAACTCTGTGACTCCTCTATTACAGCAGTGCTCTGGACATGAATGATTATTAGAAGTGTCGCGTTATAGTTATTGTTTTCAAGGTGCTTCATGAGCTTCATGGTGCTGTGTTCTTTAACAACTGATTTCATGAAACGATTGCATTTAAAACACTGAAGACTGAAAGAAATTTACCGTTGCTCTGTGTTGAAGATGGCAAACATGTGCTTGCTGGACATGAAGCTCTTCTCCACGTCCCTGACCTTCAGATTGTCCAGAGGCAGCATGTACTTCTTCTCTTTCTCCTCTGGGATCCAGATAAAGCCATGGGTCAGCAGCAGAACTGAACTTTTTACACATTCTTTTCATGATTGATTGACTCCTTTACATAAAGAAAGGAATCTGTAAAAAACTGACTATAAGCTACAAAGTTGGGAGAGAAAGGTAGGAACCTGGAAAGGAGAGTTTGATTAGACATGTAAAGAAACGATGAAGAAACGATGGTGTAGAAAAAAGAGAAAAGAGACACAAGTAAACACAAACCAGCATTATACATTTGTGCAGTGAGTGTAGTTAGTTTGCACATCTGTTGAGAGGAATATGTCATGACAAGAGTTTGTCAATCAAAATAAAACCTAAAAACAAAGACAGAATCTGTACATTTGAGCACAGAATTATTGAATAAATTATTGAATTGATTCCAGACACACTTTCTGTCCTCATTCCTGTGGCGACTCATGTTGGATATGAATGTGATTCTGTTTTCAGTCTTAAAGTCTTATTCCTGAATCACTGAGGTCCTTTACATGGACGGTCTTAATGCGATTTAATGAGATTTTGGCAATACTGCAAGTAAACTTCACCTCATGTAAACACAATACTTTGATTTAAATAATGTGATTGAGCTCATAATCGCAGCAAGTATAATCGTATTAACATAGGTGGCTGAAATATAAATCTAAATATACAGGCTTATAAACACCTAAAACGCAGTATTGCTGCTCTGAGTGCTCATGTGCTCGTGATGAAGTCTTTTCCCCTCCTCCCAAAACAGCTTATACTACTGTTTCAACATTAAAATAGTTCAGTTTTGTGTGTAATGACAAAATTATTATATTTCAATATAATGTTTAGAAAAACATTTGGAGCATTTTTGTTCATAAAAATATACGTTTTGTTTTTAGTAGTCTAATGACCAGGTGCTAATTATCTGTAAAAGCTCATATATCGCTAAAGCCTAAACATCGCATTTCTGGTGAAAACACAATGCGCTGCCACCAGTTCCTTACCCTCATCCAGAATCATTGAGTAGAACCCGACCGGAGCGTAGACAAACTGCTATTACATTTTATGACGCTGAAACAGCATGGCTAGACTACCGTACAAACGTGTTTTATGAAAATGAAAATGATGTAGTGAACATTATCACATAAAGTCATCAAGTCCTATCAGAGGCTTTCAGGATCTGAGAACGCTCACCTCGTCATCCTTGAACCAGGAAAGACTCTCGGCGGTCAGCACGAACCAGTACTCCTTCGCTCCTCCTTCATGATGCTGATGTTGTTAATGGTCAGCCAGCCCTTGCGGATCACCTGAGATTAAACCAGACGCGTTACAAACACACCGCCTTCAGAAACACAGCAGAGATCAGTGCAGGAGACACGGACCAATGAGGATGAATGAGGTGAGAAATCAGCAGCGTGAGACAGTCCCAAATCACATTCTTCTGCACTCCATCAGGCTTTGTAGCATGGAAAGTGTGAGTAGTGTGTTCACACAGAACATTTCAAAGAGGTCAAGTGCACTTTAAATACCTGGATGATGCACTTTAATAAGTGAAGAAACAAAGCATGGGATGTTGGACAACAGAGACTGTCTTACTATTGAGAAATGAGAGGGTCTATATTACTTACTACAGGAGGAGAAACGTAACGGCTAACTTAATAACCAATCACAAAACAGTCCTGATATCATTGAATTTCAGAGTTGTATGATATTTTGATCCCATACAGATGAATGAGAAGTGCCTACAAACCAAATAAAATGTCGCAACTTCTCTTACACAACAGCATTTCGGGTAAATTTAAAACAGTTCAATTCAAAAGTATTGTTTAGTATAACACTAGACCTCTGGTCTGCTTTCTGTTAGCATGTTAGGATTAGCCGTTACGCTTTTCTGGCTGAAGATGGCTGCTAGTGGTTTTGATGGATGCTTCATGCACTCAACTGTCACAGCTTTAATTACGGAACGAAGGGGGAGGAGCTATCAGTCAACTGTGGCAGATAATAAAAGCCATGTACAGCTTTAAGAGTGCACTATGTAGAGTACACAAAGTGATGTGAGACAATATGTATCATGTTTTTTAATAAATCTTGATATTCACAGAGTGACTATCACCACCTTCAGAAATACCTAATATTTCAGTGTTTAGCAAGTGCTGTAATAGGGTCCAAGGTGCATCAACCCAGGAACAAAAGAACAACCCAGTAATTTTATTAGCCTTTCTCTGCAAGCTTGTGAAAAAGCGATCTTCTTATAATATTACCACCCCTTAATATGCACGTTTTCACCTACGCAACAAAAATAATGCATGCTAACTGTTCTGTCTTTGGCTGTACTGATGTTCAGAGTCGTAGCCTCAGAAGACACGTGTTCTCATTTATTTATTTGCCACAAACATTTAAAATAAACATGCCATTTCTTTCCCAGCGTTTACCTTCTCAGATATAACTCACTGTTTTGTACTTCCTTTGTGTGTTTAACATAATCCTGTGTGCATCTAACATCTAACCCTAAAGCGCAATAAGGCATGAAAGAGGATTTATTTACAGCCCTGTTCTAGAAAAGGGGGGCGGGGCACTGGAGCTCATTTACATTTAAAGAGACATGAATGAAAACACTTCTGCTTCCTCTCAAAACAGGCATGATCTGTGGGGTATTTTGAGCTGAAACTTCACACACACATTCTGGGGACACCTGAGACATATCACATACTGTACATGTAAGTCCTTTAACTTCATCTAGAATATCCGAAAGCAACATTAATAGAGCTGCCCTGTGATTGGATAAAATGCTCAAACCTGTTACTCTACAGCTGAAATTATCCGCAAAGCAGTATTGACCAATCAGCAGCCAGGATTACAACAGTCTGTTCTACCATAATGAAAGTAATTTGTTTATTATGTCCTAATAAACATGTATTAATATAGTAGTCATTAATAACAGATGTAAAAAGGTCCAGTCTCCAGCATGCGTGATCATGCGTCCATCTGAGTCTCTGGAGTGAGATCTTACATACAGTGCTCCGTGTTTGACTAACAAGCCATCCAGAAAGTATTCACACCCTTCATCCATCGCCACTCAGAACCACATAATGACAAAATATGAAATAATAATACATTTTGCTTTGTCATCGTGTGGCAGGAAGTGTAGATGGTGAACTAACAACAGTATTATAGACTAAGGCTACAAGATAATAGAAGAGTGAGCGGGTTTGAATGCTTCCTGAATGCAGTGTGAGAAGGATTTCAAGACACACAGGAATCTGAAGAAACGTCCTCTGGTTCATGCAGTGAACTTAACCACATCTCTACTGCTCCATCACAGTGCATTCAGTAAAACACATCAGCCTTACAATGATGCCAGACGCCGGAGGAGATGAGGCCTGAAGAGACACACACACACACACACACACACACACTCAAGATCTCCTTCATTAAAGCCCAGTCTTCACTTATGGATAACTGAAAACCCTTCTCTCTCATCGGTACACCACACTGATCCTAGCTTCTGTGGTCAAGAAATCAACCGGACTGACCTAAAACACATTAAACCTGTGTCTGACATCCTCCAGCAAGAGTAACAAAACTCCAAAACAAACATCTGTGCATGAAATGCTCCTTTTAAAACACATTTAATGCTTCAGATTCCATTTCTTTTCACGGGTTTAGAAATGCAAATATATGTCATTATTCAGAAAAGATCATGGAGCTGCAGTCCAAATGAAACCATTATAGAGTGAATGAGTGAAAAGCAGGAAAATGAATAATTATTGACTATACTGTAAGGAATAACTAACAAGGAGGCACTGAATTATTGAAACGTACTGAGGTGTAACTGTCCACATGGAGTCTGATTCTTCTGTGACTGAAGCAGTAATCAGGGTAAGATGTGAAGCAGTTTGCCAGCTACACCGCAGATTGGTATTATTTTTCAATAATTCACCAGCCTGTTGTCTCTTATTCTGCTTATAACTTTCCTGCACTTATTCTTGACATAACTCAGCAGAAAATCCCCTCAGGACCCGTTCCACTGATAAAACAATAACGTTAATTAAAACAACATATTTTTCCTTGATAAACTGATATCAAGGGCTCGATAAGTGCTCAGTACAAAGTTTATTCACCAAAAGTGTAATAAAATAATGAAGATAATGAGTCAGATTCACACGACACTAAACGCTTCTGTGAGACTCTGATTCAAAGTAGTTTAAAGCTGGATGAAACAGAAGAAACACTGTGCAATGAGACAGAAGGCTTTTCAAACTACAAATCACCAGCATTTACCACAGATTTACTTTAGTAACCATTACTGCACCATGGTATTGTGACAGAAATGTTGATTTTTGTATCAAAGTTGCAATGAAACTCTGAATGCCACAGGCTGTGCTGTATACAGTACAGTTTAACTCTATGATATCAAACATAAAACTGCTGTGACTACGCTTGTGCACAGTAAAGATGAATCTGTTCTGCCAGAGAAGAACCGTGGAAATGAGAAAAATAAAGCAAAGGGAACATATCACGTCACATAAAGTAATGAGGAAACACGAATGCTTGTGTAATGTCTGTTCTGTTGTTGGGTTAGGATGAACAGAGGAGCTTCTGTCTGTCGGCAGTGTGTGCTGAGACAGAGATAACCTCGCTCTGATAGAAGTGATGAGACACACGAGAGACTCTTACCTGGAGCTCCTGAGCCAAACACAACAGCACATCAACAGGAGCCGCTCTCACGGGAGGATAGTGAAGAGAACATGACACGCGTGTGTGAGAACACAAACACTGCTCTACATGGACAAACTCAACAACTACTGAACTATAAAGTCAATAAAAGCAGAGCAGGAAGAAAGTCAAAGCCATGTAAAATGTTAACAAAACAATAAAGAGATTCGATGTCTGGAGAGCCATAAACACAGATGGCCTTCACAAACACCGGAGCACTCACCTGATTCCCCGCCGAACTCTTCTTACTCGCCTGACTGCTGCGCTGCTGAGCACTGACAGGGACAGAGTGTGTGTGTGTGTGTGTGTGTGTGAGAGAGAGAAAGAGAGACAGTGTGTGTGCGTGAGAGTGAGAGAGAGAAAAAGAGAGAAAGCACTGGTGAATATATACATTTCAATAATGACAATGTCTCAGAATAAAGGTCTGCATATGGATCCACTCGACTCTTCTGTTCAGTTCATTACAATGAGGAATGTATGCTGTCAATCATACACAACTGTTAGCCAATCATAGCAGTGGGCGTGTACTCAAACAGTGTTCTGATGAGGTGGGTTAGAACAGCACAGAAAGTAGCCCATTACTTATGATTTTTCTAATGTAAAAATCTACATAACATTATAGGTAGTGCTCAGAGAACAACGGTACAACACAAAAACAAAGGCAGTTCATGACCCTTTCAGTATCTGCACCAGTTAAAATAAGCTACAGGTTTTACACAATATTTGAAAACGTGTTGCATTTCAGACACAATATTGTGTTTTGATTAATTTCAAACCGCCAACAGAAGAACATCTCTGATGAACACACATCGGTGATTCAGAGTAAATGATTCAGTGAATCATTCATAAAGACAGTCACAGCTGTTTGAACTGGTTGAGGGACTGATTCAGTGACTCAATCAATACTGCCGTCTTCTACTGGAACTTCTAGTTTCATATTTAGAGGATTGTTTCATTAAAAATATCATATTTCAATATTCGGTTTAAAAAACAATACCCATTTATTATCATTATCAATGAGAACTGTTTCTCAGGCCCTGTGCTCAGACATACTTGGCGGCCCGATGAAGTCCTCGTGGTTGGTGTTAATGTAGGCGAGCTGAACGTCGATGAGCAGCAGGACCTGCAGAGACACAGTAATCTTGTTACAGAGCCGTAATCTTGTTATCCACCTGCACACACACACACACACACACACATATCCAGGAGTGCTGTACCTGCTCTTTGGCTTTGCTCTCTCGGTCGCGGATATGAGACGTGACGATCCGCTCTGTCTCTTCCTGCAGACGAGGGAACGAATCCAGCTGAACATGCAGAAAACACAAGATTAGAAGCCTGACCTTAGGTGTGTCAAAGCACTGAACCAGAGCGAGGGCTGCCTTTAACAACACTCCTCCGGGAGCAGAATCTACTGGTGCATGTTAATACTAATACTACTAATACTACGGCCTGCTCATGTGGTTCAGTCTGTTATGCTCCACTCTGATGGACAAAATAAAGCTACTAATAGTGAGGTGAACTCTGGGTGAACTTCTCCTAAAGTGATGAACTACACTCTCGACTAAACACTGCTGATTCAACGTCACTGAGCAATAATGAAGAAAGAGGAATAAAGGCCTGCAGCACTTGAGACACACGGACACATAATGTTGGAATTTATCAATCCCAACAGGGTTTCATGGGGGGTTTTTTTGTGATCAAAATGACTGATTTTGTTATATTTTGAGTACTTGAATATTTCTAGACTTCCAAATATAAAACAAATCAGTTTTCACTGTATGATTAAAATACTGAATCTTATTAAAACAGTGATATATATAAATGGGAAAAATCAGTGCATGTCACTTTAAGTTCATCTTGTGTCTGTCTCATATAAGAAATAATGCACTGGTGCTGAACTGTGAGTAATGCAGTCATGTTAGTGTAGAACAGAGAGCGAAGCACCTTATTAGAGCACTGACGGACCGTGTTGATCAGCTCCTGAACCACCAGATCAATACACTTAATACACGGCTCCTTGATCTTCACCACCTGCTTCTTCACGATCGCCTCGAAGGCCATGTCTGGAGTGAACAGACCCGTCCTGCAGAAGAACAGCTAACTTCAGCGCTGATTTATAACACACTCCTGACCATGACACCCACAGATCCAGGGATTCGATTATCACGTATCGTACATTTCACGGGCATTTTCCAAATTAAAGCAATCTTCATTTATAAGGATGATCACTTGGATGACCCCTACACAGATCTGATCCTGCAGTAAATGAGCTGAAGCTGCTGTGAACGACTCAAACGAGCTTCACCTGATGCCGTGGATGTTCTTGATGGCGTAGCTGATTTCCCGTCGCATTTCCTTCTCGTCGCACTCCATCTGTCACACAGACGGTCAGAAACACGGTTAGGGTGAAGAAGTAAGAACAGATGTTTGACAGAGTTTGTGTGACTCGCCTTGACCAGCTCGAAGGGGAAGCGCTCGTGGAAGATGCGGTTGATCTTGGCTCCTCCAGACAGCTCCACGGTGTCCACCTGATCCCCAGAGCCTTCGATACGCTTCTCGAAGTCCACCGAGAACTGCTGCACCATTCTGAAGACGCACAGAAACACTTCTGTTTCACACTCAATCCATAAGACCAGTCCTGATCTAGTGCCCTACATCTGGACAGTGTCTCTGAAGAGCAACAGTAAAGCATTGTGAAAGTGAGGACTCAACTAATCATGTCTAAGTAATCCTGATCTTGCTGATCTGATGAATTATATTACACATACTGCACATAGTAGCTGACTGCAGCAGGGTTTTGGTCTTGCGTGGATGGGTCTGGTTTTAGCGTGTGGTCTGGTGTTAGCGTGTGGTCTGTTGTTAGCGTGTGGTCTGGTGTTAGCGTGTGGTCTGGTGTTAGCGTGTGGTCTGTTGTTAGCGTGTGGTCTGGTGTTAGCGTATGGTCTGGTGTTTGCGTGTGGTCTGGTGTTAGCGTGTATGGTCTGGTGTTTGCGTGACTGACTGCAGCAAGGCTTTGGTCTTGCGTGACGGGTCATCGGGCGGTAGTGCCGGTACTCTCAGCCTCTCGGTCCAGTGAAAGCAGCTGTGACTGTAGTTTACTGCGGAAGGCAGGCAGAGTGTCCCGGATGTGGTTGGTCAGTTGCTGTGAAAACACAGATGTAGCGCTGCATGAATTACAGTGATGAAGGTCTTCGGGTCACCAGTGACGCACGGACTGGGCACAGTACCTGATTGAGGACCTTCTGCAGGTGTGGGGTGCCCATGCCGTCTGCTATGTGTCTGTAGGACGGGTGACTCAGGAAGAACTTCCTCTCTGCTGCTAGAGCCGCTTTGATGTCCTTCTTCCCATCGATGTCCTTCTGACTGCGGTTGACCACTCCGATGTATCCTGTGTGATCAGACGATTGACCCGTGATCTGGTGCACTTTCCTGAGCCTGCAGAGCTGAATGAGCTCAAACACTCGGCTCTAGATATGACTCAATCGATCATCATGTACTGGACACAACAGCTGTCCATCGACTGAGGCGTGTTTGAAAGTATTATTACCGTGTCTGACTCTAAAACACATCTAGGCTTACTATCCAGGAGCCGGTCTTCTCACCTTGCTTAATACATGTGACATGATTTGAAAGATCCATATCTAACTTTCTCTGGCTAATTTAGTAGGATTTAGGATTACTGCCCATTCGCGTGTAAACTTTAAACCAAGATCAGCATCGCAGCGATTGGCTGGCGGCAAGACAAAATATTTCTATTCACAATTTCTAGTATTTGTACAAATTTTTATTTGAATGTTGTAATTAGCAATTTGAAACAGATTTGTAACGTGGCAGCATTAATTATTTTTTGAAGGGTCAAGATGATGTTCTCTGCATCTCCTGCTCCATCAAGCCACTCCCATAATATCTGTCATCACTCAAATTAATGCACAGCTCAGATTAACTCTAGCAGGTGTGTAAGACTCCCATACAGTTATAAAGGAATTTTTATCAGTGAGTAAACCCGGCTGTTATTAATTTTTATATTAATTTTCAGTATTTTTAAATGACTGTCTCTGGATCAGTAGGATACTCTTGTCATAATGTATCGGAGGTTGGGATAGATTTGAATGATCATTTCTGTTTATAAAGCCGCTATCTAATCCTGTTCCCATGAAATAATCTGCTCCCGAGCAGGTTCAAGCTAACGGACCTGTTGCTATGACAGCAAGCTTCGGAGAACCAAACAATCCAAGATCAGGCGAAATCATCAACAATTAAATCCATCTAGTTGAGTTGGCGACGTATGAAGAACGGACCCCTGGACAGTGATTAAGATGCAATTGTTTGGTCTGAAATCACTCTGATTTAGAGAATTCACACCACAAAGACACAAACTGTGGCTGGAGCCTGTGGACAGTTTCAGTCCTTCAAAATTTTGGAATATTTTGTTCATTTAATGCATTCATTTGGTGAATAAAAATGTAATCTAAAAAATGATCCATTAAAATCATTCAAACACTTATTTGGCATCTGATGCAGGATGGCTGAGATACAGTCTATTAATGCAGTTATACGAGCCTGACACTCATGATGTAAGGGCAAAAAAACTTATATTTTATATAAAAATATTTATATCATATGATACAGTTTAACAATATCACATGAGCAAGAGTGCTGCTCTTCCTCAATATCAGCACCAGTGCATTTATACAGTTCAATAAACAAGTTCATATTTTGTTACATTTTAGATACAATATTATCTATTGTATTGACCTGTATCTCAAATGGAAATAATTCCAATCAAAGTCAGAACTGTTGAAGCGTCTCTGATCAACACACATCAGTGATTTGTTACTGAATGAGTCATTTGAATGAATCGGTTGAGTGAATGATTCAGTGACTCACTCATTCAGACAAGGCTGGTCACCACCTTCTGCCACTTATAGTTATATATGAAAAATATCAAATGTCAACATTATTTTACAAATATTATTTATTTACATTCAGCAATGTTTTCCAAAGTTATTGTTTTCTATGAAAGTCTATGAAATGCTTTTCTCGTTTATCACAATAATTATGTTAAAATTATTAAAATATTGTATATAAATAATATATATATAAAAATATATATATTTATAAAAAATTACATGATATCCAAACTAAAACCAAAACTTCCTGAGAAGAGAGCTAAGCTGGTGTAACAGGTTTCTCACCGCGCGCAGAGGCAGGAGCTTGTTCTCCAGCACGTCTCGAGCGCCTGTTCCTTCATCCATCAGGTCTAGTTTAGTGATCACACCGATGGTCCTCTGGCCTGAAACAGTGAGACCACGCTTTACACAAAACACCCTGAAGAACCATCAGAAACAAGACCTCAAACCTGCAGTACGTCTGACCACTAAACCACGGCCTCAAAAGACAATAAACCTTCATCCTATTCTCATGAGGACGTGGTGTGTGATCAGGGCCGTGTTTCTGTAGGACAGAGTATGGCAGTCATACCCTAGCACAGTCAGCCATGCCGTGAAAAATTATCCATACTTCATATTGCTTTTATAATTTGTCATTATTATTTTCAATCGGAGGGTTTTACAAATGTTTAGCCAATGACATTCATTAAAAACAGCTTGACATTAAAACTGTAACGCCATTGGATCATCAAACTCATATAAATAGCACAGTAATTACTTAAACACTATATATGTCTGTAAAGTCTAATGTTTTTGTGTGTTTTAAGAGTGGAGAAGTCTATCTAACGAAAACACAGAATATTTAAAACGTACAAAAAGAGCCTGAGCACTTCATTTGAGCTTTTGGCCAAATGTATTAAACATCAAGAAAAACTAAGGGCCCATTTATAGCTACAATAAATGTTGTAGCCTGTAACCTGTAGGAAGTGAACGAACGCCTGTAATAAGATGCACTTGATAACTACAGACGAAACACCCCGTCTCCGTCATTCACTGCTCAAAACCTCCTTAACTCCATCTGAGCTTGATTTTCATATAAATAGCTTACCAACGCTGACGACGCACTGCTGTTAATTACTGATTTTTTTCTCTTTGCCGTATTTCAGCGCATGGTTTTGACAGTAAGACGCTCTGGAAGGTCACTCACCCTGAGGGTCCACGTCTTTGGCCAGTTTGAGCGCGTCCGAGTTGGCCAGGTCAGTGTTAGCCGGAGTCACGGCCAGGATCAGGCAGCTCTCGCGGCAGATGAACTGCATGATCATGTCTCGGATCTGATGCTCGATGTCGACCGGCTGATCGCCCACCGGCACTTTAGTGATGCCCGGAAGGTCAATGAGGGTCAGGTTCAGAACTGAGAGAGAATAAAGATCACGGGCAGAGGGTCAGCCAGGTCCAGGATGATGCTAACGGAGCCTGATGATTGTGTGCTTATTAATCATACTGTTTAATGAGTGAATCTCTTACACTGTTCTTACATCTGCACTGCGTTCTTTATGAAGAGAGAATTCACGAGCGCTGAACAACAAAACTCATCTGAACGCCTCTGATTGGCCATTGTGTTCATCAGCTCAACAGAATAGTAAACTAAAGATTGAATTTGAATCTTTAACCCTCAGACATATTATCTGATTTTATAATCCATATGAAACATACTGTCTTTTCCGTATCTGAGATCATTTCCTGCGTGTAAAACCTAGATACAAAAATTTGATTGAAAGAAATTCAACATTAATGTCAATAAACATCTTCTGATGGTGCTGCGTTCGTTGTCATGGGAACCTTCCAGCTGAAGATAATGAGGAAATGACATCACATGTGCATTTCAACGAGTACATTAAGACACACATGCCCCGCTCACTCCCAAGTCCCCTCCAGGGAGGATCACTCTGATTTGGGATTTGTCCGAGAACGTACTACATGTGCATTCAAGATCCTCCATAAGCAGTGAGATTGGTTTAAAGCAGTGTGTGATGGTGTGTGTTTCAGTACCGTGTGGGAATAAACCCTCAGGTTGATGGGGATGGGAGAAATGCCTTTATTGGCCCCGGTGACGCGGTCCGTCTCAGCCTCGATCTCCTGGCGGACCTCATCGAAATCAGTGAATTTCTTCCCTTTGCAGTGCAGGAACTCGGCCCACTCTACAGATTCAAGACGACACGCGAATGTTAGACAGACAGACCTAAAGACGCTGGGCAGAATAACTCTGAGACTGACCTGCGTTTGCGCTGATGAGCTGCAGAACCAGGGGCCTGCGGGTGACGATGCCGGATCCACGGGGAAGAAAATCCCTGCGAAACACACAGAGTGACACTATTACAGTGAAACAGATCATCCCCAAATCTACTGATAGTCCTTTCCAAGCATCAGGAACATTTACTAGTTATGTTTCCATCCACATGTTTTTATGCACATTTTGGAGCATCATATCAAACACCAAGATGCTCAAAACATTCTAAAATTACATATAAAAATGTATTCTATGAGATAAGAAAAAATGTGCATGCATGTTAAAAAAGGCATGTGACTATGAGATGGGATAACTCGACTAACCAGCAGACCGATCTGGTTCTCAGCATCTATATGATAAAAGTCTGTTGAAATATTTCTATATAATGGTCACAAACAGCAGCATCCGTCTCCGAAAGTAATGACTGTGTTACGTCTGCTTGCTCTGATTCATGAAAACGATTCAGTGACTTCTTAGTGATATTTAGAGCCAGTTTACCAAGAAGAGATGATTTTGTTCTCTTTGACTCATTGGATGGAAACGGTTTTCAGAATAAGTTGAATCTTTGGATAAAAACAATATCTGCTGTTGTCTGAATTTTGAGTTATGTCTCATTTATTGATAAACTGATATATAAGCCAGCATTTTCGTATTATTATTATTATATTAATGAATTACACATCATCTGCTGCATATGAATGACCAGAAGTGAATACAAAATCTACTAATGGCCTTTATCAGTATTTTTAACTGAATTGTGTGATAAATGTTTAATTTCAGTGATGTTTCAGTCAATAGATTGTCATGTATGACACTGGCTACTCGACTGGATATCGTTCATATTGTTTGATGCTAATTCTTAATGCATTATATTATTGTATTGAGAAGCTTTGGAACGGTCTTCCTGGAGATCTTCACAAGTCTCCAGCACAAGATCTGTCACCATCAGCTTCTTTCACATTATATCACACTTTATTCACTACGGTTTAGAAAATGGTAATAAAATGAGATACAAACTCATCTTGATAATGTCAGATAAGATATGTAAAGGTATGTAATGGATTACAATTAACCCACAATTATTTGTCATTTTGTCTGTCCCAGAGACAGCTTTGCACCTTTTCTTTCTGAGAATGCAATTCATTTGTATTCAATGTGCAGCACAGCACACCTGAAGTGAACGTGTTTAGCCCGTCCCGTCCTTCAGCCTCCTCAACATCTGCGTGACGTTTCATCCATTCATTAGCTCCAGACTGTTAACACTCTTTTTTTCACTCTGTTATGCAAAGCTCTGCCTCCTCATTTCTGTTTTATGTTTTGCATCATTGGGGTCTTTAAGGGTACTGTATTATATTTGATTTATTATAATTACTATCATTTAGAATGTTTGATGGTTTCCACTATAAATACTATTCAAAACATAATAAAGCATGAGCTGTTAACTAGGGACGTCTCGAGCTGATCTCAAGCTTTTCTTTAACTGATCGTATCGCTGTCCTCAGATTATCGTTCTCCGCCGGGGTCCTGCAGCAGAGGGCGCTGTGCACCTTAAGTGTGTTCAGAAACTGCCATGAAAAGATAGAAGAAGCTCAAATGGCGTTCCAGTGAAAAGTCACGTGACATTTTTGATGCAATTGGAGAACGTTTTCTTTTCACAAATCAAAAACTGCATTTAGCAGTAATTTAGCACTTAAATTAAGTTGCAAATTAAGGCATTTCTTTTCGAAAATTAGTGTTTTCATCACCCATTACTGATGCCATAAAACCAGGGTGATGAAGACATAGCTACTGATTAGGTTACACGAGGACCGGCGTCCGGCAGAACCCCAGCATTGAGCTGAACTGAAGCGTCCTAAGCCCTCGATCACTTACAAGATACACTTAGTAGAATTTACCGTTCACATTTTTCTCCTACGAATGAGTTTGGAGCAGCATTCTGAATGTAGGTGTGCTTAGCCTGTTATAAAAGTAAAAAATAGATTAACTAAACAAAAATATAAAAAATAAATGGAACGCAATCTGCGATGACATCATCATCGTGTTGCATCGTGGTCTATAGAGCAGCTTGAAGTGAAGCTTGACTCTGTCTATGAACGTCACTCGTCGACTTCATAAAGTGGAGCACACTTCAAAATAGCAGGGATGATTCCACCGAAGGGAACTGCTTAGGGACGTATTGATGCAGTGCTTTCTCGATGTGCGACACAGACTACATCAGTGATCCTCAAAGCTGCACCAACAGATCCTAATCAAACACACCTGAGCGCTGATCAGGGTCTTCAGGAGCGTTAGAAAATCACAGGTAGGTCAGGGTTGGAGCTAAACTCTGCAGCGCATTGGACCTTCAGGAAAAGATCTGAGGAAGGCTGGCCTACATCATACATCAGACGTCGAGTCAGAGGTCGACAGTGTCAGTGATTTATGTTAGAATTTTAAAACTAGAAATATTTTTGTTCCAAAAACCTATAGATCTGCTTCAGAGGTCATGAGAAATCCCCCGGAGGTGATTGGGTTAGTTTTACGTCGCAGTACTTGTAGATATATCTGATTGACGGAGCTTCAAAATAACGCCGCTATTCACCAGCATTACTAAAACCTGAAGAACCAGGAAACAGTTATAAAGAACTGACTGTGTTCGTCATATACCTAGGATGGCTTCAGGGTGAATAGATTATAGAGTCATTTTTATTTTTGGTTGAACTAGTCATTTAAGAGCACTTTAATCTGCATATAAACATTAGAAATGAGATATTTGTTTATTTTGTAATAAAGCCATTCCTGTATTGTGCCATATTCCATTGAACTACAGGAACTAATCACCTCAAGACCAATACAGTTTAATTAAAACAATACAATTCCAAACAATAATGAACATGTAATGTCCTTCACTCACTTGCCCACGAAGTTCTCCAGCACCGAGCTCTTCCCGGCGCTCTGGCCGCCCACCACGGCGATCTGCGGCAGGTCCAGGTTACAGCTCTGCCCGATGGAGCTGAAGGCATCCTGCAGCCGGTTGACCAGCGGGATCAGCTCCTCCATGCCCCGGTTCCCCATGATGGAGCTGATGGAGCTGATGGAGGTGATGCGGCAGTGTCTGGACTAGAGATAGAGAGGAGGAGGCGCGCGCATCTAGACGCGCATCAGCTGCGCGCACACACACACGCACACACACACACACACACACACACACACACACAAACATTGCGCAATTGCTTTTACATCCGCAAACACTGACTAAAAAGAGCATCAGCAGCTCCTCAGCTTCACTCATTTCATCAGCATCATGTTGCTACACATTAATGTCTTTAACATGCATCATAAGAGATGTAGGCCTGTATCTATTCACACGAATGAATGACATAAGAGATGCAGATGTATTTACACAGACAATTACATAAAGGCTGCAGATGCATTAATAAGGGATGTGTGACTGTATTCGTATGGATGATACAAGCATGTGTCTGTATTTGTAAGGGATGTATATGATCAGATACGCCATGATCGCCGCGGCCCGTCTCCTCCATCTGAACTGACATTATTCATCCTCACCGTTATCCTGCTGCACCTGCTCCGCCTCGAGCCGCAGACCCTCTGATCCAGCTACTGATGCTGGAATATAAAATAAACCAGAGTCGTGTTATTGTCGGAACGGACACATCTGTATGTCACGCTATTTCATCCTGTAGTCTTTCTCTCCAATGACAAATTAATCGCCCTGCAACGCAGCCGCACTAATTACGATGCAACGCTGTCGAGCGATTGGCGCAGGACGCGACCAATCAGAGACGGAGCTCCGCCGAGGTCCAGCGGCGCCGCACCAATCGCACCGCGGAGAAAACAGCTCCCTCTTGAATATTAATGAGACGGGCTGCGGTGGCGTGAACAGTCTACTAGAGCGTTCGGTCACGATATCTAATTAATATTCATTAGCTAAGCCTTCGCTCTGATTGCTAACAAATGACGTGCCTGTCAACCAATCAGTAAAGACCTCAGGATGAACGTGACGTTACGCGCGTAATATTCATGAGCGGCTCCTCCTCCTCCACGGCGCATCAAATCCTCCTGTCATCTTCAGAGAAGCTGCTCGAAGCTCAAAGCGACGAAACCAAGCACGTATATTATATTATACGTCACACATATTAAGTACTTTTCACTGCTTAATTAGTCTACAATCCTAGCGCCTGTAAATCAGATTTCCTCTAATAGCTAATAGAGAGCAGTAGTCTAAGAAACACACTTTACGTGTTGCACGGAATGCACGGAATGAAACATTAATGATGAAGGTTAGTTTCTGCTGACTGACCTGATGTTTATAGTCGCTGTGGAGGTTAATAGATTCTAGTTTACAGTGCTTTATGATTGCTGAGATTAAACACAATCAAAAACAAGGCCTATTTTGTCAAAACGCTACACAGATCACACATGTACACACACGCAGCAGAACATCTCAGATCTTTAAATTAAACACTTAAAAAATTAACAATAATTTAACAAAACACAGATTTGGTGACATACAGTACACACGTGGTTTATATAATCTGATTGTGTTTGAACCTGTGATCTTAAACACTTGGAACATGTATACCTTTCTAAAGATTTTCTATTAATTCTTTTTGTTTTCTTTTTTATACACTGTTAAAGAACACGAATTGCAAGCACAATACACAAGACAAGTATTAAACACAGATGAAAGTATTTATTACTCATCACATTGTAAATGTTTTCTGTACATCGTTGCAATTAGGCTAAAAATCAGAAAGCATTCTAAATGCAATATAGTACATCAACGCTAGCGTCATGTCTTCGTGTGAACACTTCATTCACATCACAGCTAATGTCCACTAAATGCTCAGACTCTGCATCTCTTAGGTCTATTAGGGGTATAACATGGGGTCAGAGGTCATAAACCTTCCACTGCCACGTGGAAGAGAAAGAGGAAAGTAAAGGAGAGTGTTGTTGGAGGTGCTGGAATAATGAAACCAGTTCATGCATTAGTCCAGTACTCAGCGTTCTGTGTGATCACAGGTATGTCATGAGTCTGTTTAATGATCCTGTTGATAGTTATATTTTCTCATTCTGGCTTCCGTCTAAACGTCCTTTATATAGTGATTGACTGAGCCTGGTTAGACACCAACAAACCATCAACTTAGCTGAAAAAACTTTTACTAGTGTTTCATAAAGAGCTATATATATAGATATATAAAGTTTTAGAATGAATAAATAAACAACAAAACAGACCTGAACATCATAAAAAGTTGTGTGACAATAGAATTTTAGTGAAGTAATACATATCTACATTTCCATTTTTAATGAAAATCCAGATACACCCTATTGAGAGTATATATAAATATCCAGTTAGATTTTAGGCAAAGTGATGGTGGAACACTTTTATAAATCAGTTTAACTTTCCATGATTATTTGTGAATTCATGTATTTATTTATTTATTTCATGTGCTTGAGTAGCACGTATGATATATGTTAAAAAGAGTCAATTTAATTTAAACTTAGGATAATTATATAACAGTGTAATAACATTAACTTTTAACATTTAAAACACACCTTTAAGAAACACACTGTTAAAAAAGTCCTCTGTATTTCAGTGCAGTAAAACCTTTGTAAATCTCAGTTGTATTAAAATACTTTTGCAACTGATGAACTACTTATAAATGTATAAATGTAACAGTTTTATTTAGCACAAAAATAAGAATGTTCTAGAAACATACTTTAGGTTCTCAAGTACTTTTTGGTTCATTCAAGTGCACTTTATGTTCAGCCGCTGCTCAAATCAGTCCAGAGACGTTTCTCTTTACTTTTACTTATTGTGAGTTATTGTGCTCATAGCTAGCTTATGTTATTCATCACAGAAACACTTTCATTACTTTTAGAAAAACGTTTGGGAGAAACAGAGGAAATGAAGACCCCTCACTGAAGAACAGCCCATACAGAGGTCAGAGGTGATCTTCATCCTTTCCTAACAAATAGTATCAAATCTGTCAAAAATTATTTAGGTTTTTTGTTCAGAAAGCATATATAAATTTATTTTTATGTAGGCAGTTTTTTTAAAATAATCTTTTGGTGACTTTAATTTTACTTTGACTTTAATCTTGTTTTCTTTAATGTGCGTGTATGCGTGTGTGTGTGTGTGTGTGTGTGTGTGTGTGTGTGTGTGTGTGTGAGAGAGAGAGAGAGAGAGAGAGAGAGAGAGGGGCAACAACATGCACCTCAGGTCTAATCAACATCAAAAACTACAATGGACTACAAACATGGCAGCAGGGCAGGAAACACTTCAACATAAAAGTCCATTGAGACACAACTGATACGACAACTTCCTTACACTGACGTCCATCTCTCTACTTTGTTTGTTATGAAGTGAGGTGAGATCACAGATATGTCAAATATGTGAGTTTGACCGTGACCCTGCCTCAGGACTGACCTCAGGAGAGGTTATGGTTCCTCCGCTCACTCCAGCAAAACAAACCTTAGGGAATATGTTAAAGCTAGAAAGAAATATTATGTCAGAAACAGAGTGAGTTCACACACACGGATCGGTAATCAAGAGACACACACTAACACATGCATTAATATCACCCCAACTAGTCAAGTCATAACTAACCCATTATTAAACAAACACATGAAGAAAATGCAAACAGAGAAGAGAAAAACAGAACTGAAACACAGAACAACAAGAGCCAACAGAACTAAAAGCACATGAAACGGGTGCTGACCTCTGACCCCACCACTGCTGACCTTTGACATCCGGTCACATTTCCTGCTCAGTGTGTTTCACGGTCTCACTTAAACAGGAGTGTTTTTAACAGATGACTTACACACAATGAGATATTTTTATTGTAACACAGAAGAGAAAAAAGTCTTCAGTCTTGAATCTGAACTATTTATATGTGCATTATTCAAACTGATTAATGTAAAACATAGAAGTGTGTGTTCAGTTAAAGTTTTATCATAAACTAATCTATTCTAGAATAGTTGTGGCAGCGTCTCCTCTTCTTTTAATACAGTCTGAAGACGTCTGGGCATCGAGGTTATGAGTTTCTGGAGTTGGGTTCCTTCTTGTCTGATATAGGTTTCCAGCTGCTGAAGAGTTGGTGGTTTGAGATATTTTTAATGATGCTCCAGATGTTCTCTACAGGTGAAAGATCTGGACTCTTCTTCTATGAAGTCATGCTGTTGTAATATCTGCAGGATGTGGTTTAGTATTGTCCTTCTGAAACACACCAGACCTTCCTGAAATAGACGTCATCCGGAGGGGAGCATATGTTCCTCTAAAACCTTTATATACCTTTCAGCATTCATAGTGTCTTCTTCCAGAACATGAAGCTGCTCGTACGGTATACACTTATACACCTCCATACCATCAGAGATACTGCTTCTGAACTCAACTGAAACACCAGGGGCCCCCTTTCCCTCAAAGATGATTTTATAAAGAAAGAGAGAGAGATCAAAAATAACAAATCTCCAAAAACCGTCCTAAGAACTTCAACAGACAGAGCTGTACCTCGAAGGAGGTCCCTGGATATCATGAACAGGTCAAGGGTCAGCACAGTGTGGGGGGGAGGTCAAAAGGTCAAATCATCTCAGTGTTTTAACCTCAGAAAGACATCAAGAAAAAAGCATGGAAAGAAAATGTCTCGTTTAACTTGTTTGTTCACGAGAGATGAAGTCTAGAGAGTTTCATGAAATATAACACATTATACTCGTGTTTTCTGAAATATGTTAGTCTTAATTAATTCATGTTTAAATTAATCTGTTATGAAATATGCTTTGACAGCTAGTGTGTAATTTAACAAATAACCTAGAAATTATTATTTATAAAAAATAACTGCATTGTTCAATTTAAATGTTTGCATACCTTTTTGAGCGTTGATCATCTGTTTAAGAATAAATAGTAATTAAACTGAAAAACTGACTTTATAATCAATATATATATAAACGATCCTCCCCGCACACAAATACAGGATGGTAGTAATTTTTACACACTTTACACAAAATACTAGGGATGCACCGAATTTTATAAAATTATTTGGCCAAAAATAGCAAAAAAACCTCTTTTGAGTGTAAATAACTGAATAAATAATGCTGAACAATGCCGTGATGTGATCAAATACAGGCGTTCTCTAATGCAGCAAACATTCAGCATTTAAAAGTGTCTGAGAAAGAAGCAGCTATCTTTACAAGCGAGAGCGTTTAGCACGTCTCACGTCTCTGCTGGCTCATCACTGAATTCATGAAATAGCTTCAAAAGATGAATAAACTGCAGACTGTTATGTTCTCTAAAACACACACTAGTTGCACGTCGGTGTCTCTGCTCCTTAGACAGGGGTTAAAACCCAAAGCTGTGCTGAAACCATCAGCTGCTCAGTGACATTTTCATGCATTTTTAAAATGAAATAAGAAAGAAAACAATAATACCAATGACAATAACAACAGCTGTATTAATACATTTATTATCAAACTCATACATATTCTTCCAGTTAGGATCTGTAATATGTTTTGAAAGAATTCTCTTCTGCTCAGCAGAACTGCATTTATTTAGTAAAAAATACACGTCTGGTTCAAGAAGGGTTTTTTAAAAAATATTTACCGACCATTAAGATCTTGATTCTCTTCTTCAGGTGTTTAATTAGTAAGGGCCTTTATTAGTCAAGTGCCCTTACTGTGAGAGGAGCTTCACGCACAGGACGAGTCTGTGGGGACACGTGAAGCTCCACACCGGAGAGAGACCTTCCACCAGGCAGTGAAAACTACAACACAATACAATCATCACATGTAGATCCACTCCGGCGGGAAGCCCTTCGTCTGTCTTCAGTGTGGGAAGGCTTTTTTTTCGGCTTTGCTCCTGAAATCACACGGAGTGAAGCCGTTTTGGTGCGCTTCGATTCATTCCTGCTCCAGAACGGCTCCTCGGGGCTGAACATGTCACTCCTGAAAAAACACCTGCTATGAAGTTCTTAGCATCTCAGGCGTCCATCGGTGTCTCTGTGGCTGTGAACGAGTGCCTATGGTATGGTAGAGGTCAAAAACATGGTCAGGCTCTTATTTCTAAATGTATATCCTTAACAATTCAATGTCGTACGTGAAAAGAGTTTGAAGAAGCACTGAGAATAATTCCTTACGAGCAGTATTTGATTCAACTCCTACAATGTTGATGAAAACATTTTCTGTTTCTGATTTTCAGCAGCAAGAAAAAGGTGTTTTAAAGCTTGTTGTTTTGTAGTAAATCTCAGTTGTATATGATATGAGATTAGTAAAGCCTGTAAGATAGGGAGTACAAATAATAATACTATTTCCAGGGGGCGTGGCTTAATTACTGTCGTGTCTGAACAGCTTTGTTCTTCCATCAGAGGAAGTACACAAATACACAAAATTGCACAATTCTTTCCCCACTTGACCCCACTAACCTGTCATATATATAACCATTATTGTCATAGTTTTAGTTAATTGTTGGTGGTTTCTCTCATTATGGGCTGTCTATCTATAACAGCAGCTATGAGTAATATGGGTTCACACTTTAATGTGAAACCCCTGCTGCACCTTTAACAAAAGCGTTCGTCTGATTGGCTGCACACAGCCTGCGCTCGCGCCTGTGATCGTGTACTTCCGGGTGCGCGCGCCAGCGGAGCAGCGGCCATTGAAACGAAGCGGACAGTAGATCTGATGAGAAGAGCATCACGGTAACGAGATCACTGTTTACTGTAAAAGATCCGACAGCAATAGACTGCTTCTCATGCTTTCTCCCCTGAAACATCTGTTCATGTCTCCAGTCTGATGAAGAGAGGAAATCAATAGATAACTGAACACGCATGAGATTGTTTTCTGCAAATAAAGTCCATAAACACGACAGGTATGGATGCATTTGCTGATATGTTTTAGTCAGGGCGGTGCAGTTCAAACAACACTCAGTTCACTAATAAAATATGATAGAGTTAGTGTTAATTCCACAGACATATGACAAAAGGATATAAACCAAGAGAGAAACTTAATATCAGGTTATACAGTGATAATAATATCACACATAGTATATTATACATGTTGACATGTTTTAGGTCTTTTATAGATGTAACATATATGAATCATTATCAGCTACTAAAAAATCTTAAAGTCTTTGTTTAATTTTAATGAATAGAATTTTGATAAGAATTAAAAAAGAAAACTTTACAATACTGAAAATGTAAGTTTTTGCTTCAGTCACAGCTGAGAGTTTTTTTATTTTCACACAAACAGGTTCACTGAAATCTTCTTACATCACATATTTAATATTGTGATGATTAATTATAATTAATAATGACTTTATGCTCTTTATGTTCTCTAACATTTTCCAGGTGTAAAAATAAAAAAATCTGTGTTACGCTTCTGAAAAGATGGAGTTAGTTAAAGAAGAGAGTGAAGATGTGAGTGATGAAGAAACTGAGGAACAGAGAGGTTGGTGATCATGACTGATGTCTGATGTCTATAGCAGTTTATGGTGCTGGTGTAAACAGGAAGAGATTTAAAATTTCAGAAGAGATATCAGACATTTGAGAAAAATGTATATTCTAGTCTCTGATGTACTGCTGCTCCAGGATGAGCCTGATGAACTTTTAGAAAATGTATAAATATAACTGTAAGATGTAATTATGTGCTGAGGAAAACATCTCAGTGCATCTGACAGATCACTTTAAACGGTATGCTTGTGATTTCTCCTTTTCATTTAGTTTAGCTTGAAGTGCTAAAATAACTAAAGCTAAATAAACTAAGATTAACAAATAAAAGTATGTTCTTACTTGAGCTCATCGTCTGAACTGATTTTAGATCTGCTGGAGGTGAAGGTGGAAAGCGAAGAAGTGAACGCAGTGGAGGAGGATCACCAGAAGATGATAACAGAAGAACAATCACAGACCGAAGAGGACTTCTCCCAGAAGAGGACCAGGAAATCTCCGTTCATCTGCCCTCAGTGCGGGAAGTGTTTCACCCTCAAAGTCAACCTCAACAGCCACATCAGAATCCACAGCGGAGAGCGAAGCTTCAGCTGTCTTCAGTCTTGAAGCAGCTTCTTCAAGAACGCAGACCTGAAGAGACACCTCCAGACTCACAGCGGAGAGAAGCCCTTCAGCTGCCCGCACTGCGCCAAGAGCTTCACGCAAGGAGAGCCTGGAGAACCACATCAGGATCCACACGGGAGAGAAGCCCTTCACCTGCCTCCCTGTGTGACAAGAGCTTCATCCGCAAGGGACACTTCAAGAACCACATGAGGATTCACTCCGGAGAGGCCTTTCACGTGTCACCAGTGCGGGAAGAGCTTCACACAGGCCACGATCCTCAGAAACCACCAGCATTCACACTCCGGAGAACGACCCTTCGGCTGCGACCGCTGCGCAAAGAGCTTCATCTCAGCGAAGCACCTGAAGATCCACCAGAAGATCCACCAGAAGCTCTTCCTGTGCTCCTTCTGTGGAAAGATGTTCTCACAGCTGGGTTACCTGAAGGAGCACCAGAAGATCCACACCGGAGAGAAAGCTCACGTGTGTTCGTGTGTGGGAACAGCTTCTCTAGAGCCAAGTACCTGAAGGAACATCAGAAGGTCCATACGGGGGAGAAACCCTACAAGTGCTCGCACTGCGACAAGAGCTTTAGTCAGTCGGGGAACCTGAAGATCCACGAGAGAGTCCACACCGGAGAGAAACGCACACTGCCCGCCGTGTGGACGGAGCTCATCACCTCCAGCGCTCTGCTCTCACACCGGAGGAACTGTCGCCAGAAGCTATCATAGTGAGTCAGGACATCAGCATCTAAAGGCACTGGACCGAACTTCTACACGCTGGAGAACAGCAGCTCTTTCCACCTTAAATACTTGCAGTAGTGATGTCAGACAATGACAATAAGTCTATAATTTTTACATGATAGAAAAATGTTTTCTCATCACATTCATTAAATGAATCACAGTTTGTGAGAGTGAGTTTAAAAGTAAGAAGCACATGAGGAGATCAGAAGAATGTTGGAAACCTAACAATTACAGCTTTGATATAAATGAGGACCCTTTTAATGCACAAATTGTGTACTTAATTGTGCATTAATCAGTTTAACTCGTGTTCACACTGAATGGGGTCCCATGATGTGGTTTCAAGTTTTCTTTTCTCTCTGAGTGTTATAAGCTGTTAGTAGATAAAGATCCCTAAAGTTGCAAAGACTAAAGTCTAAACCAAAGAGATATTCTTTATAAAAGTTATTTTCATAACTCTGCCCAAATGTTTACTCGAATGAGGGCGGAGCTATTCTTCTGTCTGTAGTGTTGCTGCGGGCGCCATGTTCTGGAGACGCTGTGTTTCATCAAGAAAGTGAAACTGCTTTGTTTGTGTTTCCAAAAGAGAACACGACTAGAAATCAGAGTTAAGTTGTGTTTATTACAATGTACACAAATGTAAGAGCAGAATGTCGTATAGAGCTGCTCATTTCTGAGCACAGGTGTGTTTGAGTTCAGTAGATGTTTAGTATTGTTTAAACATTGTGTCTCAATACTGTGGTAATAAAGGTAATAAACTCCACCAGATCTTACTTTATGTTTGTGGGGAGCGAGGTAAGGAACACATTATAGGCCGTAACTCACAGTTCAGTAGGGACTGGTTGGATGAAGCTGCCAGTAACAGTTGGACATAAATTCAAATAAATATATTAAAACCTAGTAAACATTTCATTCCTATTCCAGGACAGTCACTTTCCCACGGAAGCTGTGTCAATATGTAGGCTACAGCCTTTGGAGGATGAGACAGACACGGTTTATAGGGCGCTCACCAATCATGATTAAAGATGAACAAATATCCATGTATACTTTTTCAGGAATGACAAACGTGAATGTGTTAGTGTTAGATCATCAGTGAAACTGTGTTGATGACTTAGAATAGATTGACTATAATGTTTTGAGATGCAGGATCAATTACTAATTGTAACCCTATAGAAAATAAATCCTTTCTCTGATAGGGTTTAAGTATTTTATTCAGTTTGTTTTAATTTGTATTTGTAATGTTTACTCTTTCCTTTTTCTTTTTTTAAAGTTACCTTTTTGCATATTACGTTATGTAGCGTAAAGTTAGTTAGAAATGCACAGGGAAAACGTGGTGCATACAATCTAACTTGTTTGGTTTTCATTGATTGGATGTCCTGTAATTTAAACCCGCCCCAAAGTAGGTGAGAGGAATCCGATTGGTTAATAGAGGAGAAGGAAAAAGGAGAGTCGTGAGTCGTCAACGAACTTGCGAGAGATTAGGGAAAAATTGGGCTTTTCGTTCAATTGTCGTTACCCGTGTGTTTTTTTTCCTTTTGTATTGATTATTAACATACAGTTAATATTAACGTCGAGTTTATCAGCGTTTTCTCAAGAACGTTTACGGACATCGCCGCTGCGACCATCAGCTGTACTATAGTGTTCGTGTGTCAAAACGTTCACACGATCGCTGTCGTCGTGGTACCGTGGATAGACGCTTTCTTCGTTGGATTTCAAGATCGCAGGACTTTTTTTTTCTTTTATTCCTCCGGATAGCGCGCTTCCAGCTACCGGAAGCGTTGCGTGTTCCTCCGGCATCGTGGGGACGATCGACGCCGGTGGAATATTCAGAGATCGCGATCCGGGAACGGGAAGAAAGGGTACTTTGTATTTGTTTGTTCGTTTGCTCATTCGGTGAAGCGGCCAGTTTCAGTTTCAAGGCCTCAACGCACACTAGCCACGACACAGGCCTGCAACGGGAGGTGTGTGTGTGTGTGTGTGTGTGATTTTGTGGGCCCACTGTTGTTGCTGTTTGTTACGTTGATTTGATTTATTTATTCAGTACATTGTCTGTTTTCCTATAACCTAAAGAGGAGGGAGATACGTGGTTTTGAGAAAATTAGGAGTTAGGAAGTATTTTTCTTAATTGAAGTATCTTGCTTTTCTTTTCTATTTCATTAAATTATATTTTTCTATCCGTGAGACATCTTGTTTGTTTTCAAGGGTATCGTCACAGGAAATAACGTATATAAAAGGTAAGATCAGGAGAGGGGCCTTAATCCAACAACACAAGGCATTTATTTATGAACCAAGAGCAATCCCTTATAAATTTCTACATCAGAAAGAGAGGGGGTGCTACACAAAGTGGGGGCTCGTCCGGGATCACTCCTCTCTCATAAGTCAAACCTTTAAGGAAAAAAGAGCACCGTTAAGCACAAACTAACAGGCCTTCTAAGTGACAGTGGTTAAATACACCCTCAACATGGCTTTGGGAAAACACCCTTCTTTAAAAGCAGAGTTAACCAGTTGGTGTGAAGAAGTGGGCATCTGCGAGACACATGCTGTGATGTTGTTGAATGTACCCACACGCACAGAAGTGGCAGTTATTGAAGATGTAATGCAAGGGGTAAAATCACTAGGAAGAGTTCGTGTAAGAGACACCAGAGAAGGACCTACCTCACATTCTATGCTAGTATTGTGTGAATGCAAACAAACTGTTGATGTCACGCGTATACCACCAGAATTGACGCCTGATGAAACAGGTGAACCCTGGACAGTCGTAGTAGTCTCTACAAAAGACACCTTACCTGACACTCCATCAGATGGATTTACTGAAAAGCTTACAAAGTTTCTGACGGGAGAAGGAAAGTCATTAGCGGATGTACAAGCTTTGTTTTCTCCCGCAGTTCAGCCGATGGGTCCCAGAATCCATCATACGGGCAGTGGGTGAGATTTTGGAAAAGACTGTGAAACCCTCTGGAGAAAGCAGTGCTTACAGACGTCACGCACCTTTTCTGCCATAATGCCAACACCCATGGGAGAGGAAAGTATGGAGAACTGGATGGAACAGGCCCGCTTAATGATAACAGAGTGTGAATGCACCGAAAAGAAAAACGACGAAGAATTATTGAAAGTGTCAAAGGACCGGCATTGGAAATAATAAGAGCAGTTCGTTTCTCCAATCCTGAGGCAAGTGTGTTGCAATATTTGGAGGCATTAGAGAGCACATTTGGGTCATCTGAGTCTGGGGAGGACTTGTACTTTAAGTTTCGTTTGATGCGTCAAAATTCAGGTGAGGCTCTGTCTGAGTTTCTAAGACGTATTGATAAAACCCTGCACAAAGTAGTGGAACGTGATGGACTGTCTCCTAGATTGGTGGATAAGGTTCGTGTGGAACAGCTGATAAGAGGTGCTGTGCATTCCGACATGATGTTGCTTCAGTTAGGACTTCGTGAGCGAAGGGGCAACGCCCGCCCTCATTTCTAAGTCTGTTGAAAGAGATACGAGAGGCTGAGGAAAATGAAGCAGCCCGACACAGGATGACTGCTAAAGCCAAAGCGATCGTCTTCATGACGATGGAAATTAGCCCTCAGTCATTCATGAACTCAAGTCAGAGATTCAGGAGCTGAGAACACACATATGTGGAAGTGAGTTTAAAGCCGTGACCACGTCTTCCATGGCGCTGAAAGGAAGAGAAGAAACATGCAAGCGTACTGATAAGACTGACGATTCCGAAGTGCGGGAGCTGAAAAGGCAAGTTCAACAGCTGCAACACGAATTGGCAGTTATGAGTGTTCGCAATAATCAGCAGACCCCTCAGTCCCTGAACTGCAACCGAAATCCTTCCAGTCCCGACCGTTTCTGCCTCATCTAGATTCAAGACAAGTAGGAACAAAGATGATTATTTCTGCTACCGCTGTGGCGAAGATGGCCATATTGCCACCAAGTGTCAAGCTCCGCCAAATGCTGATCAGGTGATTCAGAAGCTGGTTCGCTCTCTCTGAAGGGCCAAGAGTGGAAAGCATGATGAAGTATTCGATCAGAAAAAGATTTTAATCAAGTATGTTTCTCGAAAAGAGGCCAAACAGAGGTACGCGGGTCAGGTGATTTGCCTAAAGGATTGGTTGGTCCAGCATCAACTGTAGAAGTGAAGCTCAATGGCTGTTTATGTCACGCTCTTTTTAGACAGTGGGTCACAAGTAACCATAGTATTTGAAAGCTGGTATTCCAAGAACCTGAGTGATGTGCCTATTCACCCTTTAACTAGCCTATCCATATGGGGCCTCAGTTCTTCTAGCTATCCTTACAGAGGTTACATTGTAGTGGATGTCACTTTTCCTGCCTCTGTCACTGGGATTGAAGAGCCACTGTCCATCTTGGCACTGGTATGCCCAGACCCTCAAGGTCCCTCACAGCTGCCTGTCCTAATTGGTACCAACGCAAGTTTCTTTAAACGCCTTGCTACCCTGAGTCGAGAGCTAGAAGGATCCAGTGTGGCACATTCCTGAGAATCCAGACTCAGCCCTTAGAGACCCACCTTCCTCGAATGTCCGAGACTGATCACCTCGCTGACAAACCTGAAGGAAATCTTAAGTGGATGGGGCCTGGACACTGTATTGTTCCATCTAAGGGAAGATATGCACAGTGTGTAAAATGGAGACTGACCAACCAATGAAGAGAGAGATCTTTGTTGTGGACGGACCGGTGCAGGATAGTTTGCCATCTGGACTGTTCATAACTCCAGTGATTCTGCCTCCTTCTGTTGCTGAAGATATGAATGTCAAGGTACTGGTACACAATGAAACCTCCAAAGATATCTCCATTCCAGCTGGAACAGTGATTGCCAATGTTTATTCCACCGACACAATCACTACCACCTCAAAGAGCCAGAGCTCAACGGTAATTGACCCTCAGCTGTTTGACTTTGGTGAGTCAGCACTACCTAAGGCCTGGGAACAGAGATTGAGACAGAAGCTGTCGGCCAGGGAGAGGTGTTTTCCAAACAAGAATGGGATGTAGGATTAGCTCAGGGGGTTGAACATCGTATTCGTTTACATGACGCCAGACCATTTAGAGAACGCTCCAGACGAATCGCTCCTGCGGATATCGATGATGTGAGGCGCCACATCAAAGAACTGCTGGCTGCTGGAATCATAAAAGAGTCAAGGAGTCCATATGCTTCGCCCATTGTAATTGCAACGGAAGAAGAGTGGGGCCATCAGAATGTGCATTGACTACCGAACTCTTAATGCAAGGACTACCCCAGATCAGTACACCACACCCAGAATCGAGGATGCCTTGGACTGTTTAGCAGGTAGTAGGTGGTTTACAGTATTGGACCTTCGTAGTGGGTATTATCAAATACCCATGGCTGAAGAAGATAAAGAGAAGACAGCCTTCATCTGCCCTCTGGGTTTTTACCAATTTGAACGGATGCCACAAGGTGTTACTGGAGCTCCAGCCACGTTTCAGCGGCTGATGGAGAAAGCTGTTGGCGATATGCACCTTTGCAAGTCATAGTTTACCTTGATGACATCATAGTGTTTGGACATACGCTTGAAGAACATGAGGAGAGATTGATGAAAGTGTTGGATCGTCTCAAAGAATGTGGTCTCAAAGTGTCGATTGACAAATGTCAGTTCTGTCAGCCTAAAGTGCAGTACGTGAGGTCACATAGTGTCTGCGGCTGGAGTGTCCCCTGATCCCAAAAAGATTGAAGCTGTAACGAGTTGGAAAATGCCAACTGATCTAAAATCTTTGAGATCTTTCCTCGGATTCTGTGGATTTTACAGACGTTTCATAAAGGGTTACTCTGCCATAGTGAGGCCTTTGACGGAACTTACAAAAGGTTACCCTCCAACATCTGGAAGAACTAATAAACCTGGAAATGGCCGGTGCTATTTTAAAGAATCAGAACCTTTTGGAGAGCGTTGGGATGACACCTGTACAACAGCTTTTAATCAAGTCATTCACTGCCTCACAAATGCTCCTGTGCTTGCTTTTGCAGACCCCACGAAGCCATACGTACTACACGTGGATGCCAGCATGAATGGTCTAGGCGCTGTCCTGAATCAGGGACATCCTGAAGGGCTCAGGCCAGTAGCCTTTGCAAGCAGGAAGTTGAGTGATTCAGAGGGACGTTACCCAGTTCATCAGTTGGAATTCTTGGCATTAAAGTGGGCGGTGGTGGACAAGTTCCACGATTATCTATACGGAGCCCAGTTCACGGTAATGACAGACAACAATCCACTGACTTATGTGTTGTCCAGTGCCAAGCTGAACGCCACAGGTCATCGTTGGTTAGCTGCATTGGCTACTTATAATTTTAATGTAAAGTATAAACCTGGGCGTCATAACATTGATGCAGACATCCTTTCTCGTTATCCCTGGGAACCCAACAAGTCCTCAGATTGGAAGGAAATACCCAATTCAGGTGTAAGAGCTATCTGTCAGTTAGCTGTCGCTTCTGAGACTGAGGAGTCATCAAGACTGGCAGATCAACTGGGTCTTCCTCCCCAGAGTATTCCTGAGGCCTATGCTTGTCCAACCACGCTGAGTCTAAGTCTAATGGAACAGCTGACTAGTTCAGAGCTAAAGACTGCACAAGAGGAGGATCTTATAATTGGTGACATCAAGCGAGTGTTAGAGTCAGGGAAAATAATTACCTCTATTAAGAGTTCCAACCCTTATGTTACACTGCTACAGAGACAGGGTTCTAAGCTAAAAATTCAGAATGGACTTTTGTACAGAATTACCCAGAGTTCCTCTGGAAAAGAAAAGTTGCAGCTTGTCCTTCCCGAAAAGTACTGGACTCAGGTACTGCGGTCTTTGCACGACGAATCAGGACATTTGGGAGTGGAGAAAACAGCTGAGCTCTTAAAAGATCGTTTCTATTGGCCACGGATGTTTCAGCATGTGGAGCAGTATATCAAGAACTGTGGACGTTGCATTGCAAGAAAGACTTTGTCAAAGAAGGTTGCTCCATTGAACCACATAACCAGCAGTGGGCCACTTGACCTTGTGTGCATAGATTTTCTGTCACTTGAGCCTGACTCCAAAGGATTTGGTAACATTCTTGTGGTAACAGACCATTTTACCCGTTATGCACAAGCATTCACCTGTAAAGATCAAAAAGCTCTGACTGTCGCCAAAACCCTGTGTGACAAGTTCTTCATTCATTATGGTTTACCCTCTCGTATACATTCTGACCAGGGTCGAGATTTTGAGAGTGGTCTTATAAAGGAGCTATTGAAGATGCTTGGAATTAAAAATCCAGAACATCACCGTATCATCCACAAGGGGACCCACAGCCAGAAAGATTTAACAGAACTCTCTTATCTATGCTTGGGACACTGCATCCAGCAGAGAAAAGCCGATGGAGTCAACACATCAATTGCTTGGTACATGCTTATAATTGTACTAAAAATGAAGCAACCGGTTACTCACCATACTATCTTCTTTTTGGAAGAGAGGCTCGTTTGCCAGTGGATGTATGTTTTGGAACAGTACCAGATGGAAAGGGAGTCAACAACCATCATCAGTATGTGCAAAGGATGAAAGTGGACTTGCAAAGAGCCTATCAGCTAGCAAACGGAAACTGCCCAAAAGTCTCAACAAAGAAATAAGCGGTTGTATGACAGGAAAGTGAAACACCAGATCTTGGCTGTCGGAGATCGAGTGTTGATTAGGAACCTTGCTATGGTGGGAAAGAATAAGCTTGGTGACAAGTGGAGTTCCGTTCCTTACCTGGTAGTTGAACAGCTCACAAATTTACCAGTGTATCGTCTGAAACCTGAAAGTGGTATGGGAAGTGTACGAACTTTGCATCGAGATCATATCTTACCAATTGGGGATGATGTGAGACTGACTGCTCCTCCAGCATCAGTGGATCGTCTGGCACAACCTGAAACAAGAGCACGATCTGTAAAGAGAAAACAGGGAAATGGATCAGGAGGGACCAATGTAACCCTGGAAGTAAACAACCAGGAGAGTGACTCGGGAAGTGAAGAGGAGTTGTGCTACTTTTACCCAGACCGGGTGGAAAACCAGCCACAAACAAAGAGCAGTGACCCTTTTACGCCTTCTGTGGAAAAGGACGCTACCTACGGTGAACATTACTTACTTGAACCTTCTGCTGATGATACTGTACCTTTGCTCCAAGACGAATTCCTAGAAGAATCAAACCTAGCTGAAGCAGGGGAACCAAATCTAGAAGGGGGAGTGAGTCGGAATAGGAGTGTCCAAAGAGATCCAGTAGAGCCAGTCCAGTTACGCCCCAGAAGAGAAATAAGGCCTGTGGTCAAACTGAGCTACGACAGATTAGGCCAGCCCACTAACCGCTCTCTAAATTCGGTTCAAAGAGGGATGGTAATAACTTGTGGGGTAATATAGGGCTGAGGAAAGCATTCTGTAATACAGTTTGGTGTCACCCATTAGCTCAGTGTTCTTGGTGTGCTCTATTAAATAATTCCCTAATACCCAGAGTAGTAGTCCCAGTTTAGAGAATAATCTCATGGGGCATGAGATGTTTTAGAAGGGGGAGAGTGTAACCCTATAGAAAATAAATCCTTTCTCTGATAGGGTTTAAGTATTTTATTCAGTTTGTTTTAATTTGTATTTGTAATGTTTACTCTTTCCTTTTTCTTTTTTTAAAGTTACCTTTTTGCATATTACGTTATGTAGCGTAAAGTTAGTTAGAAATGCACAGGGGAAAACGTGGTGCATACAATCTAACTTGTTTGGTTTTCATTGATTGGATGTCCTGTAATTTAAACCCGCCCCAAAGTAGGTGAGAGGAATCCGATTGGTTAATAGAAGAGGAGGAAAAAAGGAGAGTCGTGAGTCGAACGAACTTGCGAGAGATTAGGGGAAAAATTGGGCTTTTCGTTCAATTGTCGTTACCCGTGTGTTTTTTTTTTCCTTTTGTATTGATTATTAACATACAGTTAATATTAACGCCCGAGTTTATCAGCGTTTTCTCAAGAACGTTCACGGACATCGCCGCTCATGACCATCAGCTGTACTATAGTGTTCGTGTGTCAAAACGTTCACACGATCGCTGTCGTCGTGTACCGTGGATAGACGTTTCTTCGTTGGATCTCAAGATCGCAGGACTTTTTTTCTTTTATTCCTCCGGATAGCGCACTCCAGCTACGGAAGCGTTGGAGTGTTCCTCCGCATCGTGGGGCGATCGACGCTCGTGGAATATTCAGAGATCGCGATCCGGGAACGGGAAGAAAGGGTACTTTGTGTTTGTTTGTTCGTTTGCTCATTCGAGTGAAGCGGCCAGTTTCAGTTTCAAGGCCTCAACGCACACTAGCCACGACACAGGCCTGCAACGGGGAGGTGTGTGTGTGTGTGTGTGTGTGTGTGATTTTGTGGGCCCACTGTTGTTGCTGTTTGTTACGTTGATTTGATTTATTTATTCAGTACATTGTCTGTTTTCCTATAACCTAAAGAGGGAGGGAGATACGTGGTTTTGAGAAAATTAGGAGTTAGGAAGTATTTTTCTTAATTGAAGTATCTTGCTTTTCTTTTCTATTTCATTAAATTATATTTTTTCTATCCGTGAGACATCTTGTTTGTTTTCAAGGGTATCGTCACAGGAAATAACGTATATAAAAGGTAAGATCAGGGAGAGGGGGGCCTTAATCCAACAACACAAGGCATTTATTTATGAACCAAGAGCAATCCCTTATAAATTTCTACATCAGAAAGAGAGGGGGTGCTACATAATAATGAGATGTTATAGTCTCTCGTGCAAAACATTGCACATCTCTTGGAAAAGGGAACTATTTTAATATCTCTTGGAACTATTTGAACTGTTTTAACTAAAATCTAATGATTGGCTACATACATGCTGGTCTGCTCAGATGACAAATGATAAGACTCCTGTTTTGTTCAGTGTGTAGAAGTCTGTCATAACACTCATACATACATATATGTTCAAAAATATACTGTACATAAAATATGTATTCACAAAATTGTATCTTTACAGTTTTTAATCTGAACTGAATCAACTTCTGCTCTATATTAACACTATTATCTTATTAGAGTTGCTGTACAGACAATTCTCAATATTTTTAAACTTGTATAAACAGTACAGAAATGAAGGTGACCTGACTCGTATGCTTGTTCTGTATATATTTACTATATTTACACAATACTGATCTTTGATTTCTAAGTGATCAAATTAGGTATACAACAAGATATGCAATGGGAAAAAAACACAGTGGACAAATAACTTGTAAATGTTTTCATACATGATCATTATGTCATCAGTAAATGAGTCTGGCATTTACATTGTTTCACAGATGTTAGTTTTGAGAGATGTATAGTGTTCACAACATTGTTTAGTGTTTTGCTAAAAGTTTTACAATAACTAACTGTAAAGCAGATCATGTGCTCGTCTGTAGTTTCAGTATCATCAGCCACGGCCAAAAATATTAGCACCCTTGCAATTCTGTCAGAAAAAGCAACACTTCTCTCAGAAAATATCTCCAGTTGTAAATGTTTTGGTATTCACAAGATTATTGTTTTAGTTTATACTGCAACAACATCAACACACACACACACACACACACACACACACACACATACATACACACACATACATACACACACACACACACACACACACACACACACACACACACACACACACAACAGAAGAAAAGTCAAACTAATAAAATTACTGGCAGTTTGCCAAAACCTGAAAGAAATAATTGCTTTTCAAGTGTGTAATGCTCCTGTAACTTCTATTTAGACACACCTTTATCTAAATCATCAGAAACGCGTTGGTGAAAGAGTTACAGTAATTAGGGAGGAGATTCAGTCCCTGACCTCTGACCTGACCACCTCATCCTCCCAGCTCCGTCTCTGCCTCCAGCTCAGAAATTCTGGATGGACTTTCGACGGTCTACTATAGAGTTGGTAATGTCAGGGTATTTGACTTGTTTTCCCCTAGACCAGGGCTGTCAAACGCCGGAGCCCTGCCCATGTCTGAAGTACTTGATTAGCTGGATCAGGTGTGTTTAATTAGGGTTGCATCTAAACTCTGCAGGGCTCCGGCCCTCCAGGAATTGAGTTTGACACCCCTGCCCTAGACTTAGCTCAAGTGACCTTATTCTGATTTTTTGTCTTCCATGTATACGGCCCGCTAACGTGACAGCAGGAAAAAATCACATGGATTCTGATATTCTGTGATCGCTTTCAGGACTCGTATGTGGAAATACATCAGCTATGAATCGGAGGCATGCATTTGTGTCTGCTGTGTAAAACAAATCAGACATTCCCTTTTAATGTGACTCCTATGCCACTGAAAAGTGTTTTTTATCATTTCGCGGAACAGACCTGTTGCTCGTTGCTGCCTGGTTATAGTCACTAAATGAGAACTGGTCATAAAGATGCAGCCGAGTCGCCAGTTGTTTTATGGTTTATATCCTTTGTTGGATTTCTTGAGAATAAAGTATAACAGTAATAACTATCAGGGTTTGATGTAATACGAGCTAATCGATCGTAGCACGATTTATTGAGATATAAACTGTTTGCTGAGGTCTCTCAGTTGGTCAGAACAAACCTGGCAGACATGTTACTTACAATGAAAAATTTGGGTCAGATGTTTTCCACTTTTTTGCAGGTTTTGTGAAAAAAAAATGAGAAATGAACGTAAGAACAGATTTAGGATGGTTTCTGTGCAAGAAGCCCAAACTCTCTCACATCCTCCCACACACCAAACCACGTTTCCCAGCATGCAACACAGACCCAGAGAGACAGAGCGAAGCTGCAGGATGCTGTTAGGAGACGTCTTTCCCAACTTCGAAGTCGATTCCACTTTTGGCCGAATGAAAGTGCATGATTTTCTGGGAGACTCGTAAGTGTTGTGATGTGAGAGTGTGTCGTGTGTTATTGGTGCTGCTCTTCATAGATACAGTGGTTTTATTCTCGATGACCACTTCCTGAAGATACATCTAAAAATATTCGTCCCGTCCTCTGTGTGTTTTTTATTCAGTGTTGTTTAGCTGTGCACAGGATCGATGTCTTAGATATAAGCTCTGAGTTGCGAGGCTTGTTTTTCTCATGAAGTCCTCACACCAGACGACATGTACGTGTCCTAAGCTGATGTCAGGACTCTTCAGCTCCATGAAAACGCTGACCGAGTCTGACACACATAAAGACCAGAGTCAGCTAAACACACTTGTTGTGTGTGTGTGTGTGTGTGACAGTGCTGGGAAATGTACTTTTAAAAGAAATGCATTACAATATTGTGTTACTCTCTAAAACTAATTACACTACTTTTTACTGAAGGTTCATTTTTAAATCTGGGCAGGGCTTGCTTGTTTGTTTTTAATATAAAAAAATTCAATTTTTGTCAAATATAAAAGACCTTTCAGACCAAACGCCTCAGCCTGAGGAGAATATAACACTTAACACTCTTTACTCTTTCACCAAAGAGAAAACAATAATACTAGACAGGCAGAATATAACCAGACGTAATAAAGACGAGACCGGCCGACCTGAACTGAATCAGTCTAGAACTTATAAACACACAGGAAATGACTAAATTAACAAGACACACCTGAAGACTATAAGACCATTAACTGAAAGTAGGGCACACAGAGCACATGGGACCAGAAAACAACTACAAAGAGTCCAAATACATTTTATATATATATATATATATATATATATATATATATATATATATATATATGAATAAATATGTGACTATTTTATCTGTGTGTGTACTTACAGAGGCATAATAAATATACACAGGACACAGATATATTATATGAAGAAAAACATTTTGAATGTGATTAACTGCAATTAATCTTTCGACAGAAGAAAAAAAATTAAATAAAACACATTTAGAAGAACAAATGTTATTTTAGTAATTTTTTGTATGTAGAATCAAATCTGGTCAAGGTCAGCAGCACAGATACTGGTTAATAAAATGGTATTAAATGCATAAAATATATTTGTATAATTTAATTATTGCAGGTTTGTACAATATTCTAAGTTTACATTTGACTTTGACATTATTGGTTTTGAGGAACACTGAATGTGTTTTTGAGTAAATATACATGTAGATATTTAGTCTGGAACTACAGTAAGATCATGTTCACACTTACTCCTGATTTCTCTCAACATGGCAACCCCAGAGCTGTCAGTCAATACATGACAAACAGAAGACCTGGAGATACTTATTTGAGAAATAAGACAGATATGTTCTTGTAAATTAGAAAGTAATGTGCTGGTCTTCACTTCTCCTCAGCTGGGGTGTGCTCTTCTCTCACCCTGGAGACTTCACGCCCGTCTGCACCACTGAACTTCGGCCGGGCCGCTCAGCTCAGTCAGAGTTCATCCGGAGGGACGTCAAGCTGATGGCGCTCTCGTGGGCGGTGTGGAGGAACACCAGCGCTGGAGTCAGGTCAGCTTCTGTCCGTCTGAAGAGTGTGCTTCTGTTGAGCGGCTGCTCACGAGTCTCACGCCTGCTTTCAGGACATCGTGGCCTACAACAACACAGAGGCTGGGAGCCAGCTGCCCTTCCCCATCATCGCAGGCGTCCGGCGGGAGCTGGTGCAGAGTCTGGGCATGCTGGACCCGACGAGAAGGACCCGGCGGGATGCCGCCAGCGCCAGATGTGTAAGATCTCATTTAAACTAGTGAGGAAAGACTCTTTCACATGTCTGTACCACAGTTTTCTTCCTCACCGTGATAGTTTTTGTGAATGTTTATGCTCTTTTATATCTGAATATCAACCTTTATGACATTGTATTAAATGTTGAATATTAAAGATTTTTGTTAGTGAGGGATCTGTGAACACATTCATGTTTTTAGAATTAACACAGAAGCCCTTAAGTGGCATGTTAGTAATTATTTAATAATTTCATGAATTAGATGTACAGTCGTGGCCAAAATGATCAGCACCCTTGGTAAATATGATCAAAGAAGGATGTGAAAATTAATCTGCATTCTTAATCCTTTTGATCTTTTTTTTTTTCAACCTTTCATTACTTTCATAAGATGGGGGCAAATATTATGGAATAAATGCTTGGACATAATTATTAGTACCCCTAGAAATTCTTCAATAAAAGATCAAAAGGATTCATTTTCACAGTGCTGATATTTTTGACCTTCATTAAAACACATTACATTTCCATTCATGGTATAGCTATTATTAATTATATTTATTTAAAATGTGGGCAGTTAACCGTAAAATATTTACATGCCTGTATAAAAGTCATAGAATAATTTTAACTCTCATATGAATCTGAAACAGGAAAAGGATTCTGCTTATTTTTAAATAGAATAGCTGATTTAAAATGATTGACACTCTAAAATACCACACTCTGTAATAAGTTTGATAAAGTTGAGTTGAATGAGCTCTGAATGTGTGTGTTCTTGACTCAGGTGTTTGTGATCGGGCCAGATAAGAAGTTAAAGCTGTCCATTCTCTATCCTGCAAGTACAGGACGAAACTTTGACGAGATTCTGCGTGTCATTGACTCGTTACAGTTAACGGCACACAACCGCGTGGCTACGCCTGTGGACTGGAGGGTGAGGACTTCTGTCTGCTGTTGATTCTTCTGTGTGTGTGTGTGTGTGTGTGTGTGTGTAACGTGTGTGATCTGCTCTGAAGCCTGGAAACTGTGTGATGGTTCCTCCCAGCATCCCTGAGACGGAGGCGGCGGAGCTCTTCCCCGCTGGAGTCTACACCAAACACCTTCCGTCTGGGAAGAGATACCTGCGCTACACACCACAACCCAACAGTGATCCTCCAGTTTAATACACTGCAGCTTTCCACAGAGATCGCTCAACCAAAAATCTTTATTCGACAAAAAAAGCGGTGAAAAAAAAACCGTATTTCCATTCTGGTCCTTGATGTAAAAATGTACGTAAACACAAAAAAGAATCCTGAAGACATTTTCAATAAACAAGAACAAGAAACAAAACTATTCTAATTTGCTTTTTTACATTTCCATGAACGGTTTATTAAAACTATCAAGTATATATCAAGTAAATTTGTTTTTACATTATTCCAAAATAACTTTTAGAATAAAATATCAAATTTCAATGCTATGTGTATTTTATTTGTGAGATCATGTTTAGTTTTTCAAAGGCACACAAATATATCATGTTAAACTGATCTTTAATGAAAGACTTTAACTTTAACTTTAACTTGTGGTTTAACAGATCCTATCTGGGTGATATTTAGGTGTAAAAGGCTTTTTTCGTTTAGTTTGTTTGCTCAGTAAAAGCACATCTTCACCTGAAGGATCTCAGTGTTCAATCTGGTCATCAGAAAACTGCTTCAGCCTTCATCAGCGCCTCACACTCCTTCTGATGATCATAAAGAGGCGCAGAAACACTGCGTACTTCCTCCTGTAGAAGCTTCACACACACAAACATTCATTACTACTGCAGGTACAGGTGCAAGGCGTGCACTGGCTCTGACACAGAATAAAATCATGCGTATTAATATCTATGTAATGAGAAACATCACTGAATCTCACCTCTCTAACTCAGGGTTTGGTCTGACAACACGACCGATTCTCGTCATCCTCCTCATTGCTTCCTAGAAACACATCAGAATGTTCCTTTATCAAGTCAAATCACATTTATTTCTATAGCACTTTATATAATACAGATCGAATACAACTTTATAGAATTACACAAAAAAACAATAACAGTGTTAAACTTGATAAATTTCATCAATTTCAGCTGTTCAGAAGAAAATATTATTCATATGAATTTGTATAGATTGAGTATGTAGCGAGTATAGTGAGTGTGTATGTAGCGAGTATAGTGAGTGTGTATGTAGCGAGTATAGTGAGTGTGTATGTAGCGAGTATAGTGAGTGTGTATGTAGCGAGTATAGTGAGTGTGTATGTAGCGAGTATAGTGAGTGTGTATGTAGAGTAGTGGAGTGAGTGTATGTGGCAGTATAGTGAGTGTGTATGTAGCGAGTATAGTGAGTGTGTATGTAGTGAGTATAGTGAGTGTGTATGTAGCGGTATAGTGAGTGTGTATGTAGCCAGTAGTATAGTGAGTGTGTATGTAGCAGTATAGTGAGTGTGTATGTAGTATAGTGAGTGTTTATGTAGTGAGTATAGTGAGTGTGTATGTGGCGAGTATAGTGAGTGTGTATGTAGCGAGTATAGTGAGTGTGTATGTAGTGAGTATAGTGAGGTGTATGTATGTAGCGAGTATAGTGAGTGTGTATGTGGCGAGTATAGTGAGTGTGTATGTAGCGAGTATAGTGAGTGTGTATGTAGCGAGTATAGTGAGTGTGTATGTAGCGAGTATAGTGAGTGTGTATATAGTGAGTATAGTGAGTGTGTATGTAGCGAGTATAGTGAGTGTGTATGTAGTGAGTATAGTGAGTGTGTATGTAGCGAGTATAGTGAGTGTGTATATAGTGAGTATAGTGAGTGTTTATGTACCTGTATGGAGCTGCAGTCTGATGAAGCACAGGCTCCAATCACAGCGGCTCCCAGCAGCACAGCCTCTCGCTCCTCTGGGAGAACCACCGGCAGACCTCCACACACACACACACACACACACACACACACACACACACGCACACACGCACACACGCACACACGCACACACGCACACACGCACACACACACACACATGATGAAAAACACACAGTTAACGAGTGCAGAACTGAGAGAACAAGCGTCTATGTATCTGCAGGATTTCTCACTTCTCTTTGTCTGACTGTTTGAATCAGCTGCTGTTTGGTGACACACAACACCCTAGCAACCACCCAGAGCAACATAGCAACTACATATTGCTGGGCAAACACCACTGACATGTTCTTCAGGAAAATGTCTAAATATCAATATTTAGCTATACAATGGATTCTATTACTTTTTAGTCAGCACAAATTAAAAGCAGCACAATAAAAAACTACTATATACAAATATAAAGTATACATTTTAGTGGATGTGTGAAGCATTATCTCCCAGATCACACTAGAGTAGAGAATAACTACCCACAGCATGTACTAACTAACCACAATCTCAATCTGTGGATGTGTGTGTCGTCTGCGCAGGTCAGTGATGCAGTCACCTGTAGTGTTGGCATGCGTCTGCACAAACAGAGCGTTCTTGCTCAGTCCTCCACACAGGAAGAGGGTTGTGATGTCATGTCCTGCCGCTCTCATGGCGTCTATGATGTGTCTGGTGCCGAGCTTCACACAACACACACATTCACATTAGCACTGAAAAATGTTTCCATTTTTATCCATGTCAGATATATGTGTGTGTGTGTGTGTGTGTGTGTGTGTGTGTGTGTTACAGCGATGGCCTGAAGAGTTGCGAGATACAACAGAGCCAGATCATCCAGTGTCTGTGACAAAGTGAGACCCACGACCTGCACAAACACACCAGGAAACACATCAGACTACTATATACCATTTCAGAAATTAGTTTTAAAACATAAACAGTATTCACTAACAAAATTACCACCTCAAACCTTTTTACTTATTCTTATTTTAATCTAATAAGCAATTTGTTTGAAGAACCAAATTAGGCAGAGATCAGTTATCAGGATCCTGAATAGAAGTGATATTCTTGTCTTTTGTAGTTTGAGTTATGATACTCACCAAGACAGGCATGTTAATATAGTATTTGTGTATTTTGTATATTCTAGCACAAGATTTAAAAGAGATCTCAGTCTTGGTGTTGTGGATGAGAACACACAGATCTTCTTACAGTGTGTGTGAGTTCTCATTCATGTCTTATTGCTCTTGAATGGCGAGGCTTTATGAGTTTAAACACAGACGGTTCAGGCTTCAGGACTCATACCAACCCGGTTACTTTCAGAAGATGACTTGCTCTATTTTGATCACAATGTTTATATTCAAACTTATAAACTTCCATCTCAACAAGACAGAAATAATATTGTGTGCTTGAAAAGACTGAAGCTGTTTCTCGTCTAAACTGTCTGCTCTCTGAGTCAGTGGCGAATAGACATGTTTAAAGATTAACTGTGCAGCTCCTGTCCACACACTGATGATGATGATGATGGTGGGGATGATGCTCACCATGCCGCGGGACGTCTGGTCGGCCAGAGGAGAACGGTTGCCGTGGAAATCAGGCCAGATGTGCAGACGGGCGGTCAGCTGCTCCAGCGGCTCTGAGTCTGTGCTCATACTCTCCAGACGAGCGTTCAGACACGAGTAAAGATGCTCCCCGCTGTACAGAGCAGAGGAACCAGACACACACACACACACACTTGTTTTTGTCAATTATGAGGACTCATATGTCACAAAACACACACACACACACACACACATACAGTCACCCACCTGAGCTCCGCCTGCTCCTCCAGCTGCTTGAACGCAGCATGTCCCTTCACCACATGCTCCAGCTGAGAACACACACACACACACACAAACACACACAAACACACACCGACAAACTGTAAAGAAGTCCCTTTTGTTCATAACGCCTGCATTGATTTGATTTGAAAAAACATATTTTTCTGTACTTTTGATCAAATAAACACAGCCTTGATAAACATAAGAAACGTCTTTAAAAACACATTACAGGTCTTTCTGATCCCAAACGTTTGCTCTGCAGTGTGTAAACTACACACAGTTAGCTGGTTTGTGTTATAAAGGTGATTCCCGTACTGAATGAGGCGTTCTGCTCTCTCACCAGGCGTCCGTAGCGCTCTGTCCTCCCTCATTGAGCCACAGTCCGGGCAGCATAGCGGACAGATAGGGGCCCCAGACCCCGGGGACGAACAGGGCCTGAGTGCTGACCTGAGAGACCAACAAAAACACACTGAGATTCAACAATCACACCATCTGACACAAACACAGAGTCACATCAGAATCACGCTTACGGCCATGTGACACGAAGAAGTGCCGCAGATGAGGGCCATTCTGGACGAGACCGGACGATCCTCGCAGGGCAGGTGATGCCCCGTCACGTCTGCTCCTATCACCCCTACAGCAGAGAAAGCACTGACATGAATAGATAACAGATAACATGAATGTTTAAACTGAGAAATTGTACATTTTTATCCACTAAATGAGTTCATTTCAAATTTGATGCTTGCTAAAAGTCTTTAAAAAGTTGCATCAGTGCAACAAAGGGCTGAAACTGTGTAAAAAGATCCAGCTTGGAGAACATCTAGCAACTAATTAAGTTAATTGTATGACTCAGAAAAGCAGATCTATTCATAGGGCTTTACTGAAAGACATGATCAAAACAGGCAGTCGAGAGAGCGGCAAACAGGAAGAGCAGAGGCAAACACAAATATAGTCCTGGGTATAAGCGAGAGCCGGCAGATCGGCTAACAGAATCCAAAAGTCAAGACAAAACTGTACGAGCAGCTTCATGTTCTGGAAGAAGACACTATGAATGCTGAAAGGTATATAAAGGTTTTAGAGGAACATATGCTCCCCTCCGGATGACGTCTATTTCAGGAAAGGTCTGGTGTGTTTCAGAAGGACAATACTAAACCACATCCTGCAGATATTACAACAGCATGACTTCATAGAAGAAGAGAACATCTGGAGCATCATTAAAAATATCTCAAACCACCAACTCTTCAGCAGCTGGAAACCTATATCAGACAAGAAGGAACCCAACTCCAGAAACTCATAACCTCGATGCCCAGACGTCTTCAGACTGTATTAAAAGAAGAGGAGACGCTACACCGTGATGAACATGACCCTGCCACAACTATTCTGACATCGGATTAGAAACCAGATCATTCTGGGCTCAAAATCTTCTCAGTTTAAACATTTATGTTATCTATGTTGTGAATGAAATATTGGCTCATGTCATTTGAAATTTTATTAACATTTTCTTCACTCGGATTGTAATACACATCCCCCAGGGGGTTAATTAAAATAAGAATACAAAAGATTTTTTTATATATTTAATATTTAATCATAAAAAATGCAAAAAATAAATCACCAACATTTTCACCATGTTTTTGGGAGTAATATGTTGTATAAATCAGTGTGAATGAAATCTAAACAAACCTTCAGAATATAGAGGAATAAAAGTTTGGTATTTGTAAAAACTCTTTAAAGATATGGACTGGAACTGAAATCTACAGAAGCAAATAGATAAAGAGCAATAAAATAAATGTGTATTTTGGATATTTTCTCTCCACTCTTCTGAAAGATGATATGATATGAAGCAAAGAAGATTAAAGAGTCAAAACTGACCAGTGCATGAAAAATCATTTCTCTATTTATGGTTTTGTTGTCGATATCTAATCAGGTATGTGTTTGTGGTGTACCTAAGCCTCCTGCGTGAGCGTCTATGAGCGAAGCGCCCACAGCAGTGCCCTCGGTCAGACCCAGATCTCCAGCCGCCGCTGCGGTCAGCCCTCGAGCCACAGGAGCCCCTGGACAACACGCCCGCTGGCCTTCAACACATCATCATCACCATCAGAAGAAGAAGCAGCAGATTAACAGACGTCCAGCAGGACTCGCTCATACCTATTCTGGAGTAACTGTTCTCCATCAGGTCCTCCAGACCGATGCTGCTCCAGAAGCTGTCGTCCCAGCCGTCAGACGGAGAATACGTCCACTTACACACCAGAGTACATAAAGACCTGCGGCAGGGCATATACACTTTAGAGGTGCCTCAATCAGCTGAAAATCAGGATGAGTTTCTTCATCAGATTAGGAGAAATGTCTCAGCAATGGAGGCTCTGCAGAAGGGATGCGTGTTTATCGGACCGATATCGGAATTTAATATTTCAAAAAAGCGGTTCGATTTGAAAATACACAACCCGTAAGAGCTTTGATCATCATTAGAACACAAATTCTAGAGCTATCTGATGCTCTATAGAGTCACCTGCATCTTGGAGGTAAGCAGATAAACATCACATTTACATTTTAGGGTGAGCTATCTCTTTGATATTAATACATAATAATATTTCTACAAGCAACTTTGTAAAGAAATATATCTCATTATTTGGATAAAAGCAACTTAAATACTGAGACGTGTATTGATCTGCTGCTGGTTTCGTGATGATTCTCCACAGAGATCTGAACACTCACCTGCACAAAGAGCCGTCGCTTTCCAGGACAGGAAGTCCGGCAGGTCAAAGAAGTGCGCGCTTCCTTCCAGCAGGTTTCTGGCAGATTCTGATGACAGAGTAAAGCTGAGCATTGAAGCAGGAGCGGGTCAGAGTGTTTTCGGCTCTCCTCTCACCTCTTTGAGCCACAGGAGTTTGGGCGGCTGCATCTCAGGAGACATCACTCCTCCGACCGCCCGGAGCGCTCTGTGTCTGGACGCCGTGATCCGAGACGCCTGCTCCGAGGCCCGGTGGTCCATCCACATCACCACGTTCCTCTCCCGGACCCCTGCGGCAAGGCCGAGCAGATCTGAGCCCCTCTGACTACTATTCCTATCTAGTCCTAGTTTTTTTTCCTGAGGTTGCAGTTCTAATAAAAATCAGACAACTGGACAAAATCTCATGGAATGTATTAATGTAATAATTCAGTGATTCAATCAAGATTTAATTTCATTACTGGATGAATCTGTGTTTTTTAAATGAATACATTAAATTATGTAATTTACATTATTTAGATTTTTAACAAGTGCACACAAAAGTTAATAGGTGGAACAGAAATGTCTGATTTCTGAAGGGAGTTATCTCTTTCTGGAATCGTAATAGTTTTATGATGGACTGAAGAGACACACCTGAGCGATTGACCGCCACCGGCTGGAAGAGCTGGTCCAGAGCCACCAGAGAGCAGGTGGCATCGAACCCGATCCCTCGAACACACTCCACATCCACGCCCTGCGTCACCCGCTAGAACAGAAGCAGCACACGTCACGCTTCCTTCGGATCTGACCACAGTCACGGCACCTCGCTATTCCGTCAGAAACTGCAGCCCTTCTCTTTGATACTCACATTTATGTATTTTTGCATCGGAACGAGACAAAAACAGAAAAAGTACAATCTGATAGAATCCCGCGCGAAGACAAATGCTCTGGGCAAAATTATTAGCACCCCTTTTGGGAATATTAAAAAAAAAAAAAAAAAACTATGACATCCTGTAACCATGAATGAGTTTCTTACACCTCTCTGCTGAGATCTCTCCACAGGTCTTCTGTGGGATTCACATCTGGACCTGTTTCAGATATCTCCAGCGCTCTGTTTGTAACCATTACTGTTTTATGAATCGTGTTTGGGGTCATTGTCCTGCTGGATGACCCGTGACCTCTGATGGAGACACTTCTTTCTTTTCTCTCTGCTCAGTGTGACACACAAAACAAAAGTTCTCCATTTGAACTGGTTTAGGTGTGATTACCTTCACCGTCCTGCAGCACTTGCTCCAGATATCCTCTGATGATTGCTCGTAGTGGTCAGCGCCACGGCTCCCAGATCTCAATGGACTCCTCTGCGGTGTGTTT
>NW_025047758.1:0-22500 GCF_018831695.1 Puntigrus tetrazona | reverse complement strand
TGCATATTACTAAACAAAAAATAGTTTCATGAAAAATTTCAGTCAACATTTAACAGCTTCCAGTTGATTATTTCCCATATCTAGGACACCTTTAGTAACACATTCCTCATTATCGCTGGATAACACATGAATTCAGACTTCAATTACAAAATACTTTTTCTTTCTTCCTAAAATTCCTTACACTCTGTTAGTGACTATACTTCCTAGCTAGCATGCATACTCAAAATGTTTTATAGTTATATTTATTAATGATTGTAATTATAGTAATTGTTTTTAGAAAGGTTCTGTGGAGCCGTGTCTGAAAGCTGTTGAAAGATCGAGAAGACATGATCAGAAGTTTTCTACGTGTCTCTGTTAAAGTTTTCAGCCGTTCATCATTAAACGAAGGCCGATCACATGTATGTCTTCAAAAGAGGCTTCATCTGGAAAACATCTACTGTCTGCAAAGACCTGCTGAACGTCTTTATGAGTCTAGTTAACGTTTTCCATCATAAACCCGGCTCTCAAACTAGCTGTGTCTCATGAGAACATGCCAGCAATGTTTGTGAGTCATTGAGTCATGAGTTATCTATTAAAGACTTTTTAAAGTAAATTCATCCTAATAGTGACAGCTAGTGTTCTGCCTGTGAGTGACACACGGGTCTAAATTATCCAGATAAATATTGCAGTTCTCTATTAGATCAACAATAACTCGTCCTCCGGTCCAGCAGGGGGCAGTACCTCCACAGATAATGGTACTTGTATATCTGCAGCATAAATACTATCTTTCTTTTTACTAACTTTTTACCCAAACAGTTTAAACTCACAAAGGAATGTGCTGTGAAACGTCATAAACTAAGGAGAAATAAGTCCAGGTTAAAGAAATATCTAGGATCCTGTATATGATGGCAGAGATGGGGAAGAATGTTAAAGAGGAGAGAGACAGCATGAGAAGAAGAAACTGGTTGATTCCTCATTCTTCATTAAAGGCCGCTGAGGAACAGGACAGGATAAGGCTTGTTCAGGGTCAGGGGTCACCGCCTAAACATTTCATTATCATTCTGATGAAAGAAACACATACATGAAGAAAAGACTGGCCTTGAAAAATCCTACTGACAATTAGAGTAGTAGAGGTGGAGAAAGAGTGAAAGAGTGTGTCTGTCTGTTCCTGAAAGAGGACTTGAGCAGGATGGTGTCTCAGACCTCTTTGTCTTCAGACTGCTGCGTTTTGGATCTAGTCAAGTTCAATGACATCACAGCCTCAGAAACCTGAATATTTTCATCAATGTAATCATGTTTATCTTAAAACACACAGGTTACTGCAGGATGTTTAAGCTCAAAAAGTAAGGCTTTCTAAGCCTGTTTTATAAGAGCAGATTGAGATTTACAGAATGACTGTAAAAGCATGATTTGCAGTTCAGATTCAGGTTTACACACACACACACAATAAAAATACAATTTCAGCCTTTCAAATTTAAAACCTCTGCTTTCTGAGATGGTTTGGAGTGTTGACAAACCATGCAAGTGTGAAAACACCCTTAGCGTATATTAACACACACTTCTTGGAGTGTTTCAGTGGTTTTTGAGTACAGCTCACATCAGGAGCCACACTGGAATCATTATCTGTATGGGAGTGATCCACAGGACCTTCAAATGTAGACACCCACAGAAAGATTTAAGAATCACACAGTCTGAGACTCAGTGATTGCTGAACAAACCTTTGATATAAAGACGGACCAGACTGTGTGAACGTGGATGCAGTAGTGTGTGTGAAAGAAGACGACCAGACAGATAATCACTTAATCATTTCTCTCTGTATTCTTTATTTCTCAGATTCAACACTGATGGAAGCAATGAAGTACTACAGAAATTCAGAGACTGTGTGTGTGCGTGTGTGTCGTTCATTTCAGTTTCTGGAAATCAGCAGTTACTAACAACATCAAGTATGCTCCTGTATTATATCAGATCTGTTCAGATGAGCTTATGAGAGTCTGTCAGAACACAGAGCATTAATCTTATACAGATCCTCCTGTACAACACGTGACTGAATCTATGACAGCCTTTTTATATAAAAACAGATTTTATATGAAAACTGATAAAAAATGACATGAAGAAGAGCAGATACACAGAAGACCTCAAACATGATTACAGACATCTGAAACTAATCCACATGCATAACCTTTACATATATATACCTATATATATATATATATATATATATATATATATATATATATATATATATATATATATATATATATATATATATATATATATATAAGTATACATTTTATTCTGCAGAAAACAACTTGGCATATAATGAAATTTGCAAGTAAAAAAATAAAAATCTAAATTTATAGATATCTAAAATGCAATGACATTACAAAGACGTTTTTGGTTTTATGTCATCAGTAGTGAGATGCGATTACATAAGATACTAGAAATAATTTAAAAAGCATTACTGTCCATAAACAAGTATGTTGAGATTTGAATAACTCCTTCGAGTCTGTGTAGACCATGCTTACATATGTTCAATACACAAATATACAAGCTGTATGCTGCTTTTCAGAGACTCCTCTGAGAGCCGATCATGACTTTGGAGACGAAGTTGGCGATGGCGCTGGCGGGCTGCTCGGGGTCGTGCTCCGCAAACACGTGACACACGTTCTCCTGACCGCTGCCGCTTTCCTGCGCCCACGAACCCGAAGATCCTGCCGAGAGAGGAAGTAGATTTGGTGAGTCAATCTCTCACCAGAACAACTGACAGGTCTGCGGCTCAGTCCGTCACGTTTACTGCATTAGATTTAACCATTAATTACATGCGTCCAAATACACCACAAAAGACAAAAGACTATTTAAAGCTATTTCTGTGTTAAATGTTAAAAAAAGTAGTAGCTTTACAAATAAATATTTGAATGAAATACATATAAACATATAAGCTAATGGCTATGGAACGTGGAACAAAAGAGATTTGTTTTTATTATTCATGTAGCTGATGGGGAGTCATTGATTACCAACAGTCTTCAAATACATTCTTTCATTTCCACAAACATAAGTAGTGAATCTACTCATGTCCGTTCACACTCAGTACTCACTTTGCTGAGGAGCAGCCGTCTCTAATTCCATCTGTGAATGAACAGAGACACAAAGAAAAATAAATATGAGACGTACAGAAACATGAGAAGAGTCAAAGTGAAATGAAGCAGAATGCACTCACTTCCGATCCTGTGGGTCCAGAGCACAGAAGATGACGGGCGTTTACAAGCGTAGTGTCTCCGGAAGAACAGCCTGTGAGTGAGTGTGTGTGTGTGTGTGAGTGAGTGGTGAGTAGGAGTGAGGAGTGTGTGGTGAGTGTGTGTGTGTGTGTGTGTGAGAGTGAGTGAGTGAGTGAGTGAGTGAGAGAGTGAGTGGTGTGTGTGTGTGAGAGTGGTGAGTGAGTGTGTGTGAGGTGAGTGAGTGAGTGTGTGAGTGAGGTGGTGGAGTGTGTGTGAGAGTGGTGAGGAGTGAGTGTGTGTGTGTGAGTGAGTGAGTGAGTGTGTGTGTGTGTGTGTGAGTGAGGTGGGTGAGTGGGTGAGTGTGTGTGTGAGAGTGAGTGAGTGGTGAGTGAGAGTGAGAGTGAGTGGAGTGTGTGAGAGTGAGTGGTGAGTGAGTGTGTGTGAGGAGTGAGGGTGAGTGAGTGTGAGGTGTGTGAGAGTAAGTGGAGTGAGTGAGTGTGTGTGTGAGTGAGTGAGGAGGTGAGTGTGTGTGAGAGTGAGTGAGTGAGTGAGTGTGTGTGTGTGTGTGTGTGAGAGTAAGTGAGTGAGTGAGTGAGTGAGTGTGTGTGTGAAAGTGAGTGAGTGAGTGAGAGAGAGAGACAGTGTGAGTGGATGTTAGTGGACTTTCCTCAGCTTCAGATACATGAACAGACAGCAGCATTTGATGTGATTTCAATTTTCTTTTCCCTTTGGAGTGTTGTTTGTAAAGATAAGATCCTAAAGTTTGCAAAGACTGGTAAGTCTCAAAACCAAAGAGATATTCACTGTTCCAGAACAGTTGAACACTAATATTAAAGTGTGTTCAGCACATTTACGGAAAACTGATTCCTGAATCTCTGCTGACTGTAACAGAGACTATAAAGAGACTGATTCTCTACAAGAACAGTCTGGAGCTCCTGACTCACAACCTTTAAGTGTTTTCTTATTAAAAGAATCTGTTTCCCCTGGAACGAATGCCTCATTTGTAATGTGATTAAACCGGCCTTCTGAGCAGCTTAAAACCAGTTATTGACTGTTAAGTATTAACAGTTTAGCAGTTAAACTAAAGCCGTGGGATAGGGTTAATAAATGTTTTCATTGTTTTAAGAACAAATGACTCTAATATTAACAATGTATATTCTGTGAAACTACAGTGTTTTTTGCTTTTAGATGTATTTAAGCTTGTTGTAGAGGACTCTCATGAAATACTAGAACACTTTAAGACAGTATTCCCCGTGAACTTGTGCAGTGGCACTGAGTGTGTGTGTGTGTGTGTGTGTGTGTGTGAGCTGCATTACTTTCTCTGGTTGTCGGTGAGCGTGATTCCCTGCGAGGACACTTTGAAGTGCACTACGGTGGAGGAAGGAGCGAGTCGGCACTCAGGACCACGGCGGTGGCCTTCTGCACCGCCTGATTCCCGTCAGAGACTCCATCTCCACGAGCCCAGGAACCACGTTACAGGCTGAAACACACGTGATCACGACAGCGTGAGGTTAAGAGCTGAGAGATTACACTCAGGTATCTTCACTGGACACACCTGCTCCTTGTTTCAGCAGCTCAGCCGCAGAGTTGGTGATGGACTGTGATGAAGAGCTGACAGCGTCCTCCAGAGGATCTGAGGAGAAACATCACACCCAGCTTTAGTCTTATTATAATCATGTACACTCACGCAGTCGCTCATAACTCTCCTCCATAATGAGCCATCAGGATTTAACAGTGCTTAGAAACTACTGGAGAAGTCACTTTTTCTCATTAAAGCTGCACTTATTTGATCACAAATACAGTGAAAATACAGTAATGTGATGTATATATATATATATACATACACACACATTTCATTATATTTTCTATTGATTGTGAATGAACGTGTGTGATTTTGATGGTTGTAGTATGAACAGTAAGTGAGATGAATACCTCTGTCAGGAATGATGAGTTTACAGGGAAGAGCCAGAGGAGTGATGGAGTGCTGACAGACCAGAGCACTTAGACTGCCTGCACCACACACACACACACACACACACACACACACACATCAGCGTGAGAGAGAGTCACACAGCAGCATGAATCCATCAGCAGGTCAGATGAACTTGCCAAAGTAGGGTTGGTTTGGACATCCTTTGAGCCGGACGCCCCGCGCCGAACACTTTCGATCAGAAAGTGACGCACCAGCTGGCTGGACAGATCCACTCCTGACACACACACACACACACACACACACATATAGATAACCTCCCATTTAAGTAGCTAAAGAGAGACACATTCTTACTGATTCAAAGTAATAAATGATTATGTGAACACACAGATGAAGGAGACTCTCCGATCGGAAGAGTCTCACCTCTCCGGCTCTGCAGGGCTGATGGTGGTGGTGTGGACACCTTCATGGCCAGTCCAGACGCTCCTTTAGAATGAGTGACGCATCCTCACGATGAAGGAGCCAGGCTCCTTGTCCTTCAGAGAGCGTAGCTGCGTGAGAACAGAGAGCGGTCAGATGAGCGCCAGACACCGTCTGTCAGCCGTCCACGATCGGGACCATACCTTGCTTGGCGATGTCAGGCTTGTACCAGTACTTGGAGGTGTCCTGGACGAAGCTGACGGGGTCAGCCGTCCGAGGGCAGCACGCTGGGAAGGGGATGCTGAGCGAGCTGCCGCTGTGAGGACTGGAGAAACCGCTGGAGACACGAGCCCTTGAGACAGCTCTCCATCAGACTCCAGCGCCTCCAGCTTCTCCTCAGATGGCTGCAGGACTCGGGCTCTCGGGCCGCTCAGAGGAGAGCTGTGGGCGTTCGGAGCGGGCAGAGACTGACCGGAGGACGGGGCGAAGCTCACACAGTCTACAGATCTGCATCGGCAACAACACACTACTGTCATCATCAACTGAAGAACATGCTGCTGATATCATTAATAACTCAACAACACACTAATGTCGCCGGTAACAATTCAACAATTCGTTTTCACAGCAGGTTTTACATTGGTTTCTTCAATCTGATTTTACAGGGGCCATGAAATGCATTTAAATTCAAAAACATGAAGCATATTAAAAGTACAAAACAACTTAACCCACATTGAGCTCATTGGTCCTTATTCTTCACTCTTTTCCAGTTTACAGTGACTATCTACCCAACAGTAAGAACTATAAATCAGATGCGCTCTCCAGATGATCTGATCTTCCCAATGAACATCTCAGCACTTAACCACTGCCCAGACTCTGACAGGAATCCAGGTGAATGAGTTACTGGACTCAAGACCAAGATGGGGATGTCAGCTCTATTATCTGAGTGGACTGGGAGGGCTAAGGACCTGAAGAGAGACCATTGGTAGAGCCCTGACTGTGCTCCACTTCCTCTGTACTCATTTCCTGTTTGAGTGCTTCATATTCAGAGACCATGCATTGAACTCACTGCGGAAGCTTTGCCTGTTACTTGCTTTTACCCAGCATTATTCTGTGCATGATTCTGCCTGGTTCTCTGATTTTTGGTTGTCTGGATTATCTGGTTTGTATTGGTTACTGATTGGACTGATGTTTCTTGGACCCGATCACTCTTTGTATGTTGACAGATTAGCCTGCTACTCTGGTTTTGACTCTGTCTGCCTTCTCATATCCATTTGTGGTAACTTTCTTTGATAAACTTCCACACACAGATTCTAACTAAGACTCAGAATCCTTGTTACAGTTTATAGATATGTATTATTCAATATTATAATCAAAGCATGGCATCAATACAGTCTGGACAATACAATACAGACCAGAACATCCAGTGACCCAGAGAAGACAGGTCAGGATTTCAGCTATTCTTTCTTTCTGTTAAACCTGGCACTGTGTTATACATGAATGAATGAATGAATGAATGAATGAATGAAGGCTGTACCGGTCAGAGAAGGCGTGGACTCCAGTGATGTATGAGTCGTGATGCTGGAAACCTTCATTTGAAGCTCCAATGAATCCTGTGTTCTCTCTCATATCTGAAAAGAACAACATGAACAGATCTGCTCAGGTTCACAGGACAACACTGACCGTGAGGAGTGTGTCCCTGAAATCCACTAAAACAGGTCAGAAGAGAAATCGTGTGAGTTACCGTGTTCAGCTCTACAGGATCCGAATGAAGGAGCGGCGTCTGTCTGAACGCTGAGTAACACATCATGCTCTTCACTGGAGACAGAGATCAAGACACACACACACACACACACACACACATCAGTGTCTAACAGACAGCGGGTGAAGAGTGGATGTGTGCAGATGATCTTAACATCATTTCAACCTGAATACTGATGATACTCTTGATAATGATTTATGACTGAACAAAATACAAACAATTAATATACTACTCTGCAAGAAATATCTCAACTAGTGTCCTAGTGTGTGTGTGTGTGTGTGTGTGTGTGTGAGTTACTAGTATGGAGTGGGTGGTGTGATGGGAAAGGCTGGTGTTGAAGGCATCACATCACTGCCAGTGTCCAGTGAACTGTGAGATGAGTACTGTACACCATCTGCTCTGAACACTTCTGCATGCTGCATGCACACACACACACACACACACACACAAACACACACACACACACACACACACACACACACACACACACACACACAGACACACACAGAATCACTGGACCAGGTCTAGCAACACAGTCAATGCAGGAATATTAAAAGCTATTATAGATTGTGACAAATATATATATATATATATATATATATATATATATATATATATATATATATATATATATATATATATATATATATATATATATATATATATATATATATATATTTTGTCACAATCAATAATAGCTTTTATTATTCCCTACATTGACTGTGTTACTAGACCTCACTAAAGTTTTACTCAAATTGTTTTGCTATTAATATCATTTGCATTAAACTAGTGTATTGAATGAAAGTGATGTAATTAATGAAAAAATTAAGATGTCTTCATGATCCTTTCAGAAATCAGTGTGTGTGTGTCACCTGTGTGTGTGGTGCTGCAGTGGTCAGTGTGTGTGTGTGTGTGTGTGCAGCTGCAGCGGTCAATGTGTGTGTGTCAAAGCAGCCCGGTCAGTGTGTGTGTGTCAAAGCAGCGGTCCAGTGTGTGTGTGTGTCACCTGTGTGTGTGCATGAGTGCCACTTAGTGTCAGTGTGTGTTTCTGCAGTGTTCAGGTTCCCAGTGTCCAGGCCGTCTGTCCTCTTCCTCCAGTGAGCTCTGTCCCTTCACTTTCGTCTTTGGGCTCTTAATGAATCTGTGCTCTGATGAGATATAAACACACACACACACACACACACACACACACATACATGCAAACATTCAAAAGTTATATTTTATGCCAATTGTGAGGGTTCTCAGGATGAAGGAAATATTCCTGCACTTTCTCCTGATTTCTCTCTCAACATGGCAACACCAGAGCTGTCAGTCAGTACATGGAGAATGAAACATGCACTGATTGTACTATAATCACGATCATAAACCATCACTGAATAACAAGAACAATCGCCTTGTGTTTGCTCATGAAACTCTGGCACAGATCACGAATAAAGACACTAAATGTGTGTGTGGCAGTGTGTGTGTGTGTGTGTGTGTGTGTGTGTGTGGTGGTGTGTGTGTGTGTGTGAGTGTGTGTGTGTGTGTGTGTGTGAATGTGTGTGTGTGTGTGAGAGAGAGAGAAACACACAAGCAGTTGTTCCACAGACAGTCTGGAAATGACTTTCAAATTCATGGTTTTAATAAGAGCCACAGCTCCATTCTCCATTTCTCGCTCAGGGGTGTATTTATTGGCGATAGTCAAAAATATGATTGTATTGTATATATTGTATGTGGTCAATATGATAGATTTTTCTTTATGCCAAAAATTATTAAGTAAAGAAATTTTTGTAAATATATCAAATTATGATTTTCTGATTAATTAAAAACTTTTGATTAGTTAATACAGTATGCACATTAGCTAATGACTTCCTTAGAACAACTAGAACAGCGGATGTTATGAATTGTTTGCTTGCCTCACTCAGATTGCTGATTTTCAATTGTGTTATCAACCCTCGATAAATACATACAGTCATCACTCAACACAAGTCTTCTCTGCTTCACTCACCTAAGGTTTTGAAAATGATAGAAAGAGCATGTTTGTGTGAATGAACACACAGAAGAGCGTGAGTATGAGTGATCTCACCTGTTTGGCCCAACGCCTGAGCGTTTGCTCCAGCGGTCTCGGCTGGAAGCAGCTGGGTTTAGTGGAAATGGGCACAAAAGCGTGGGATCCAGGTCAGGATGAGCCTGGTTGAGCTGATGGATGGAGTTATCGATGTCCAGCGTCAGAGCTGAACTCCTCGTCGTGTTTCTTGTCCGTGTCTTGGCTCTGAGAGACGGTGGAGCTCGAAGGACAGCGGTTCTGCACTGAAACAACAAAAACCAGCACCTCATTCACTAAAGTGCTCATTACGTGACTAATCCAATGGAAAATCACGATTCCATCTTTTTAGACTCAAAATAATACTGTCAGGTTATACTTAAGATACACAGTAAATAATTAGCCTAAAAAGGCACTGACACAGTCTTTTTAACTATGCAATTAGGAGTTTCTCTTTCCAAATGCAACATTTTACTATAGGAAAGTATTTAAATGAATTAGGCAACTTAGGTTACTAACATTTTTGCACTTGATAAATTACTGGCTATTAACTTAACAGCCAGCAATACACAGGAAACAGCAGCAGGTTTATTGAACAGACAGGTGGATGAAAGCAAGAGTGAGTCCAGGTGAGTGTATGGGAATGGTGAGGGTTCTTGCTTCTTATCTGAGAGTTAATGAGTCCTTCTTTTCCAGGAGATTCAAGAAGAACAGGAACATGGAGATGGAGCACAGGAGCTGAGACAATGAGTTAGACTTGGGATGCTGAGGCTCTCTGTGAGATGAATGTGAAACTGAAGTCTAGAAACAGAAGCTGAGAATCTTCTTAACTCTGCTAAAGGGCTGTAAGAGCTGATTTGGGGATGCTCTGAGGGTGGATGCGTGAGTCAGAATAGAGATTCTCATATGGGCTTTTCCCTGGGAATTTTGGGGTCAAAGTGCACTCATAGCAAACTCTGGATTTGGAACAGACTCTAAACTATGTGAGTTCAGACTGTAGTGGCTTCTGTACTTAAAGGATGATTCACCCAAAACTGAAAATCATCCTGTCTTGTACTCACCTTTGAAGCATCTTAGGTCTATGTGACTTTCTTCTTTCAGTCAAATCAATCAGAGTTATAATTACAATTATCCTTCCAAGCATTTGAATTGGTTTAAGCAGGTGATAGAAGCTGCAAAAATAATGTGCACTTTGGAGGTTCAGACAGTTTCTGTTAAAACTCAGATTGGATTAAGTCTGGAAAGAAGAAAGTCACACACACCTAGGATGCTCCAAACAGTTTTAGGGAATATTACTCCATAAAGCACAGAACTAGCGGCCATGATAGGTTATGACTTAGATGAAGGATCATATAAAATGCATCAACTCTTCTTGGGCATTCCTAGAGTACTACAGATCTTCTAAGCCTCCTTGAAACTAAACTATCAGATCTGAGTTGCTCATTGTGGATGGAGCAAATACACAGAGGACATAGAGGTAAATGCCAAATAACAGCAGGTTTATTGAACACGGACAAGGTGGATGAATGAAGGTCATTGATTCCAGGTGAGCATGTGGGAATAGTGAAGTTCTTAGTTCCATTATCTCCATAATAGCAGGTAAGAGTCAGATGGTGTACATACACGATCCAGAGAAGCAAAGCAGCAGTGGAGCTGAAGAGAACACCGGAAACAGGCGCTAAGTAACAAGGTAGCGATTGCATAGAAAACTGTGAGACCAGACAATGTGACAGGAGCTTGATGCAAGGAGCTTGATTAGTGTTGATTCCATGACTGCCATGTTATTTTTATTTTGCTTCAGGAAATAAAAACTACTTGGAACCTTCATCCAGGAGTCATGCAATACCAGCTCAATCTGACCTTCATTTATTGTGCTCTATAACTTTTATATGATATTCATTCCTGTTAGATTTTTGTGCGTTACGTAGAGAATTGTGTGTTGTGTTTTTCAAAAGCATAAGTACTATATTGAAAAGTCAGAGGCTGGAAGTAGTGTATAGTATTGCAGATTTGGTGTGTGCTTCTGCTGTTCAGCTTTCCAGAAGCGGTGTGACAGTAATTCTGTGTGTGAAGTCGTAAGACTGTTGTATTGTTTGTGCTCACTGGGGCTTTAGGCAGCAGCTCCTGCAGGTGGTGGCTGAAGCGTTCCTCCGCAAGCGTCCTCCTCCGGCAGTGCGAGTACTGCTGAGCGGCGACCAGCTGCTGCTGATGGACCCAGGTCTGTGTGGGTATCCGGCGTGCTGGAGCGGCGTGAAGGCTCGTCATATGCGGCCGGGGCTGCGAAGCCGTCTGACAGCAGTGAGTTCTGGCTGCTCTTGTGATAGGACGAGAGAGCGTTGCCCAGACTGTCCATGCTGTGCAGAGTCGGTACCGCCAAGGCCAGCGCCTCGTCGTGCAGGATGTCGGTCGCGCTCCTTCGGTCCTTTCTCGAGTCTCGGGCGGCAGCTCCGAACCAGCGCAGCCTCGGCTCATCTCGTCAGGCCGGCCGCTGGGCGGCAGCCAGGCTCCACACGCGCACTCCTGCTGGCTGGGCTGCGGGTTCTGGAAGCCAGTCAGCCGGTGCGCGCAGCGGGCACTGGACAGACCTCGAGTCGCTGCTGGCCGAGAGCGTGCAGTGGTCAGGGCTGGAGGAGCGTGGAGCGCTGCGTGTTCCTCCTCACCGAGCCTTCGGTCCACCGTGAGACACTGGAGTACCGCTGGAGAGAGGGATGTGAAGGGGACACGGCTGAAAATGTATTCAGATTTTGTTCTCTACAATATTATCAACATTCAAGGTATATTGAAATTTAAAAGCATGATTTCCAGTTAGGAGGAGGCCACAAGAGACGGCGTACGTGACTATATTTAGAAAAAAAGTGCATGCTTAAATAATGTTCATAAACCATATCTAAACAAGTTCTCAAATGAAACAATTTTGACAGCCCTACACTGCATGATGAAAACAAGGATCATTGTAAAGAAGCCGCTCTTCTCTGTCATTCACCAAATGAAACGCACTTGAAGATTGAAATAAAGTTGTGAATTAAAGTTAGTAACACGTATTCTGATAGACATTCCTACTAACAGTAAGTAACTACATGTCAACTAGCAGTCATTAGAGTATTAGTAGACAGAGTTACTTACAGTTAAAGTCTGGAAGCGACTATCAAATAAAGTGTAACACTTCTTATAGCGTCTCATATTTCCGGTCTGAATGCAGTGAACAGGTGTGTGTTCCAATAATGCTGTGCATCTGTGCTTTGTTTCCTCCTGAACTGAAGAAGGACAGTCACTGAGACTCAGGGTGGGGCTACTCTTCCATATATGGAGACTGGAATGTAACCGCAGAGGCGGAGCATGACAGGAGGGCGGGAGCACCAGTGTCCTATGTTTGACACATCACATACGATTATACATACGAATATATTTTCTCTTTTTTGTTTTAATTTAACATGATAGTTTTTACAGTGTGTGCTATTTTACTAAAGAAAGTCATTTCTAAGTACAGTGTAATATTGAAACATCGAAAAGTCTGTAAAGTTAAGGCCAGTCCTGTGAAGCCTGAGATGATTCTGGGACAAAATGGGGCCAAGAATGACAAAGCAGAAGAGCTCTTCAATCTGGAGATAAAGCAAAGCTCTTCACATCTAAACACACGACTCAGGCCTTGGCATTAACAGACACTCACATAGTTTATATGTGCACTTTGGATGAAAGAAATAAGAAGAAAATGGAGTACTCTGTCCAGAAAACACATAAATAAAGATGCTTTTAGATGATTCATTAATATTTGAGTCCTTGGATTTGCTAAACGAGTGTAATGAACTAACTTTTTGGCAAAATCTCAAATTCAACCAACGCAACTTTTTCTTTTTGTCTGTAGCTGAAAAATTAGTCTGTGCATTTACATTAATTTTTCCAGAACAGGTCACACAGATTCTTTCTATAATGAAAAAGCCTTATTGTGCTGCGTCTCAGTGGCGAAACACAGCAGTGTTTTCTTACTTATGTGAATTTGCATTTGAACTAAACTTCATAACTTTCTAGTCACATGACTGTTGAAGACCCGGAGGGCAAGGACCTCTATCAAGCCAAGCAAATATTTAGATGCCTCTCAGAAGGAATAAAACAAAGAAGACATGTGAGCTAAATGCTGATAAAGTTTAGGCTATTTGGAAATCCATATGGCATGCACACACCACAATATTTCAATCCAACAAACATATTGCCTTAAACAACAGATTTTGTTCACGCACCTTATTAAACGAAGATTTACTCCAAACTAAAAATTAGATTTTATCATTAATAGCTTATCGTCTCTTGTTGTTCCAAACCCATTTAATCTTGAGTTGTCATTGGAACACAATTTATGTAAGAATATTTTAGATAAAAACAGGAGGCTTATAACTCTCATGGAATTCCATGATAGTCCTGAACCATGAATATTTCTCTAAAACGCCTTGATGCAGAAGGTCAAAACCATTTCATCTAAAGTTTGCATTAAAATCATTTCTTTTCTGCCTTTTCAGACATGCATTGAGAGAGATGTATGGCATCTGTATTGTGTTTGTCATCAAAAGCAGCCAGGAATTAGCCAGCACAAACAAAACATTATAATTACAATTCCAGTCGAAACTTCTGCCAAAGCCTCAGCATCACAGCTGTGTGAGTCAACAGACTGACCACAGATCAGCTGAACCACTCACAACACGGGCAGGACGAAGCTTGTCAAAGCTTGCATCTGATGGGTTTCTCGAGCTGTAATCCGATGCAGCCCAAATCATAAAGTCATTTGCTCCCAAAACGATGCTCTGTTTTCTTCCTGTGGTTCTGGTTCCTCCTTTAGTACTCTGGCTCTCCGACACACGGGACAGACCAGTATGCTGGAAGTCTCATACTAGGTCTGGAGGTTTGTTGACCGCTCAAGCTCGGTTAGTGATGCTGGCCGAGGAAGCAATGCAGTGTATGGATATTCCTCATGAAGCAAGCTCTGCAAAAGACAGCACTGTATCATCCACGGCCTCCTGTAACTTTCGAGGCCTGGGATACACCGCGGAGTGTGTGTGTGTGTGAAAACAGTCTGCCAAAGAGGAATGCTCCTGAGAACAGGGGCGTCTGTTTGTGCTTGATCAAACCTCAATCATTAAAGGTGCTGGAACTTGTTTTCATGAATATATTTTATACAAAACAGCTGTGTGGGGACCTGTGATTTTGGCCAGACTATTCCTGTGTGTGTGTGTGTGTGTGTGTGAGTTTGTGGCGGGTGGAGATTCAGCCAAAGAGCACATGAAGTCCTGCCATCAGCCTCACCGCATGATCAGAAAAAGGATGCATGGACTCTCGGGGGTGGTTTCAAGCTGGCGTGTGTGTGTGTGTGTGTGTGTGTGTGTGTGTATTGTGCAACAACCAGCCACAGTACAAGAAAAGACAGACTGAAAATTGCCCAACTATGCAAAAAACAACATTTAAGACGAGCTCCGGGCAGCAGATGTGATGTATAATGCAGAACTGAAAGGAGGCTATCTGGCGCTTTAATAGGTCAGTGGGGTTGGGAGATATACCAAGTAATATGGTTAACTGGTAGAAATTAGTCAGCTTCCGGAGTCTATCGTGATTACATGCTCAGGCTTACATTGCTGTGTTGAAACTGCTTCACATGTGTTTCTTTAAAATGCAATTTAAGCCATTAAAACACAATCAGCAGTGAAAGAGAACTCATTTGTCTGGAGAAACAGTGCTTTCGTAGAGAGAGGGAGGTTGCTGAAATGATATTCTTTCCACTTATATATAGGGTTGTAATATACACTCACTCAATATGCCTTTCAAGTGAAAGCAAACAGCTGAGAAAGAAAACACACAGGCTAGATAATGCAAGACTTCTTAGAAGTGATATGCAGTGCATTATTCTCGCTGTCATTCATTTCATGTTCATCAAAACAATAAAGAGAATCTGTTCTGGCTACTAAATTACTTTTTAAAATTTAATATAACATTAATGAAATTTCTAGCTTGAGGGTTTTTTTGTTTGGTTTTATTTCTATTGTGATAAGACTTTAACAGAAGGCGTGATAATCCATGGATACTTAAAAATACATTTATTTATATTTCTGAAAAGGAAGAGCTAAAATGTGATATACACAAATATAACTTGGAGCATGTCTAATACAACAGGCTGAGTTTCTACAGATTTTTGCTTGGGTTTCAGTTAAGATGCGAAGCTTGTGGAGTTTAATATGAGAGCTAAACTCAAGATATATAAAGCACTATTGCTCATGTGATATCATGTTTTATATTACAGATCAACAGACAAGAATGTCTAATATATTTAAATAAGTAAAGAAGGACAACAGAGAGGATCTTAAGACTAAACAAAACCACTGTTACTGGTTTTTAAAACAATATGCATAAGCCTTATTTGGACACTGCGTTTGGAAATTATGTAAAAAACTAATACCAGTTTGGTTAAGTGAGATGATTAAATGACTCAGCGAGCGATTTGATTCATTCCCTAAGAATCAGTATTTTTCATAGACAGTTGAGTAAATGATTCAGAGACAGAATCAGGACAGTTCATGACGTGACTGAGGCGTGAGAAGTGTTCATTAAAACAGGATACATACAAATTAAACTCTATTTTTGAACCAAGTTGCTGGACACACTAGAACATAAAACATGCAATAAACATTTGTTCTTTTGTTTTGTTTGTTGTTTTTATATTTAGATAATAATGAGAGATTGATCGCGACATATAATCCTTGCTGCTAATAATGTCTGTCTGATTATGTATTAAGTAGAAGCTAACTGTATGATTTTACTGAATATTTTTGCCAACCGATGGATCATTGAGTCACTACTGATGAGCTGCTAAATAAAATGTAGAAACTTTCATTTCTGTAAAGCTGCTTTGCTTGATTTTAGCACTTTTGAAAAGTGCTATATAGCTTAAATGAAGTACAATATGATGGTTCTGTGACAACAATGACATATTGCTGATAAATGAACAACAGACTCGAGTATCTTTGAGGGGATGTGAGCATCATATAATCTCAAGCACATGGTCTCACTTTAATAAATAATCATCCACGTAATCCTACACACCTTCTGCAGTGCAGATGTTCTGTTAAGTTCCACTTGGAGAGAAGTCGGGCGCTCATGTGATCGAAAGCGGTCACCCTCTGGGCGTTGTGCCAGCGCTCTGAACCTGTTGAACAACAAAGAGCATGTGCGGAGAAACCTCAGTGTTACACAAACAAGAACACAAAAACCCACCTGAAAGTCTTTCTGAGCCCTTCGGAGAAAAACAGCTCACTTTCCCATACTCTGGAAATCTGGCATCCTGAAATAGAAACATCAGGACATCAAGACCTGACATCAAGGCTTTTTCATTCTGAATAAGCTCCTGGGCGAGTCACTGCGCCTGCAGCTCAGGCGGCCGTCTCTGACCTTTGTTAGCCTGCTCCATGTCGTCTTTCTGAAACACGAGGCTGTAGGCCTGAGGCAGCTCCTGTGAAACTGAACTCTAGAAAACAGGCGTCTACCGCTCGAGCGACCGCTCTTATGGAAGCATTTCACCTGAAGAGAGAGAGAAGAACGTGATAGAGAGAGAAGAAAGAAAGAAAACACTCACAGAGAAGAGAAAGAAGACAGAAAGAGAACACTTTGATAGACACACAGAGGTTCCTCGCTGAGAGTATAGAGGGCATAGATGGATAGGTCTGATCACCAAATATTTTTCTCCATACCATTTTACTTTCTTGTAGTTTATAAAAGTATTTATCTTCTTTATCATCTTTTTATCAAGCATCTAAAGAAATTCTAATCCCATAAACCTGGTCTGTCTAGATTTAAATCTAGAGAATTCTCTGCTTTCAGTTCGTTTTAGCTGGCATGATTCCAGGGATGAAAAAAATTCATCATTTCTTTCTGTTTTTGACCAGCGTGTGTCTGTGTGGCGTTGTAGAGTTTATTCAGGGTTTGTTTGTACCATGATGTCTCCTTTCAGAAGCTGAGCTGGTTCAGGCGGCGTAGATCCTGTCTCTGAGAAGGCGGCTCCAACGTGACTGCTTCACAAACCAAATCAAATCAGAAGTTTATCATTAAAAAAAGTAAAAGTATCATTACTAAAAGTAAAAACAGTGAATGAAATATACTTCAAAAACTAATAGCATATCTCGTTACTAAAAGCCGCGCATGAGCAGAGTGTGGCCGGGTGACTCACTGAACTCCGGAGACATACACCACCTGCATCCCTGATACACCTTCAGATACAGCTGACCTTGGCCTGCAGGAACACAAGAGCTCACGTTACAGCGGCCGGAGTCGGCTGGACGCTCACGCTTACTGAACTTGACCTCCTGTGGCAAGTCCGAGGCGAGAGGCGCGCCCGTGAATGATAGCGCAGTGCAGGAAGAGGAAACGTGTTCATCTTGATGGAGCCGCTCAGGGGGCATTGAGATCCTCACGTGCCTGAAACAGAATAATGTGTGTTCAGCACTCCATCTCCTCATGTCTTCTGTCTCTGGAGGATAGTTTTACGCTACTGGTATCAGATCTGGACTGATTTTATCAAGTAAAGGTCAGAGAATAACTGCAGTCATATCTCAGATGAACTCTTCACGGGACTGAAGCAGCTCAGCTACTTGATTCTCCATCAATCTTTTTCTACAAGAATCTGATCATCAGGACCTTTGGAGGAGCTTTACTTTCCACTGTTCCTCCAGAAACATCGCCACATCTTCTGAGGACCTTTATTCTTCAGCTTTCACTGAGCACTTGCATTATATGCTTTGGATCATATTAATCTCATCTTACTGAGGACATATTACTGGAGATATAGCGATCTCTGATAAGATCAGGGCTGAAAATTAGAACCCCAAAATGCTTGTTTAAAATCAGTTTAGGCCAATAAAAGTGTAAATGCAAAGAAATATTTTGATGATAATGTAAGGAAAGAGGCTAGCAAAGAAAGGTCGAGATCATGTGTGCCAATCACCTTTTTCTGGGGCAGCGTCATCAAAGCAGAAACCTTGTCATCTAGAACTTCCTCATGGCGGGCGATCTAAAGCCACAGTCTGTATCCCGTCAGGAAGATACCAACACATTCACACCAATCCATCCACAGCATCACATCAGACCACAGCAGCTTGAACACTTTCGATGATGAAGATGAGAGCAGCCAAAACTCACAGCATCCGGTGTCTGAGAAACTGTATCGTTTATCATTGTTTCGGCACAAAAACACCTTCCGCGACCACATCAACACAATACAAAACTGAATAACAGTCTACCAGTTAGCACGCGTGAACAAAAAATTCAAGATTCTAAAAAAACCATGAAATACAATGCAGCTTTCAGTTTAATTATCCTCTATATAGAAGAAGAAAGCCTAACAATAATAATGTACTTCTGAAGCATGGAGTAGGCAATATTTACTGCAATGAACTGAATACTTTTGTTCTGTAAAAGTGCTGCCACAGTTGACTGTTTTTCATGTCATTATGAGTGACAAAGCATGTTGGTCGACAATCTTTTATTTCTAAAGTTATGTAAGGGTTTATGTCATATTTGATTAAGTATGAGAAATTAACTGCTGTGCTAAGACTAAAAGTTAAAAATGTATGAAGAGTTTAGAATAAAGGACCAAGGTATTTGAAAGCGGGAGCTAGCTGTTAGACAGTGCTTAGCTGTAATAACAATAAGCTATACGCAAAATATTATATAAAAATCACAGAATCAAATTATTATATGAATTTATACCAAATTAATGATATTAGATCCTGATGATTCCACACATGTATGAGAGAAAGAGATCTGTAGAAGATACCTGGCAGAGCGTCTGTGAAATGAACAAAGGAGGAGATGACCACCCCCCAACCCCTGCCCTTCCTCCTGAATCAGAGAGAGATGCTAATTACAGAGAGACAGATGCACACACACACAGACAGACACACACACACACACACACACACACACACTCACACACACACACACACACACACTCACACACACACACACACACACTCACACACACACACACACACACACTGCACATCCACACACACACACACCTGTATCCTCACCCTGCAGTGAGCCAGCCACCACGTGCAGCGGAGTCAGCATTCAGCCAATTCTCTATGGCCTTACAGATAGTTGCAGATCTTATCCAGAGAGAGAGCGAGGAAGTCCGGCCATCCAGTGTCCAGAGTCTGAGAGACCAGCACATCAACACAGGTCAGATACACTCTGAGATCATGCTCCAGACTGGATGAGGCAGATCCACACTGTAAAAAATGACCAACTGTAAAATTACTATAAAATTACAGTTTTGCTGTAAAATGCTAAAGTAAAAATAACTTTGTTCAATGATGTACATTAGGGCTGTATGTGACATCTAGTATTGTTAAATGAATGTTTTTTCAGTCTCTCAGGTGTTGAGTGTTTGTGTGAATGGAAACTGCTCACCTTCTATAAATACAGTATTTAAAGCTACTTGTGAGTTGGTTTTTGTTTTCGTCACGTTGACTCTCATCATCAGTGTATTACAAAGTTACAAAAACACAATTCAAATACTTCAGTAGATCGCTATCTAAAAATGTTGCTACACGTATTTTTACAATAAATAGTAACTGGCAAGCCACAGCTGCCCGTTTTTACTGTAAATTTTGCCAAGATTTTTACAGTGCACACTACTGCTGTAGGAGTTCATCTTAGTAGACTCCTGCTTTTTCTCTCTCTCCGGACAGGTTGATCACCTGGAAAACCAGGGCGAGTTAAGCGCGTTGGAGCTGGATCGAAGAGCGTTTCTGCGCTGTAGAAGCGTCCGCGGATCCTCACCAGATAGTTGTCTGCGTGTTTGGAGGCGGAGCATGCGTGTGGCGTCTCTCCGGTTCGGAGAGTAGAGTCTCCTCGAGCGATCTTCGAGGAAAGGACACGCAATAATGCGCTCCGTCACGTGGGGTAGGTGAGGTGGGCTGTATCCCTCCTCATCTGCAGACAGAAATAAATCAGCCTGAACTTCATGCGTGGGAGATTTTGAAATACTTTGCCAACATTTTCACTATATTCTAGTAATTTTGACTTTATTCTTGAAATATTTAGACTTCATTCTTGTAGCACTTCAACTTTATTCTCATAAAATGTTCTCATAATTTCCCATTATTCTCAAAATGTATGACTTTAATCTCATAATCTTAGATCTTTAAAAAATAAAAAATTTCGACACTAAAACACAGTCATAATAAAGAGTCCTGTTCTGAGAGGAAACTGCTGCTAACGACTCATGAGTAGACTGTCCAAATGAATCAGATCAAATCATGAACATATTCAAAGTGATTCATTTCTTAAAGCCCTTCAGAGTGATGTTGTTCCTGAGTTGATCAAGGCAGTGAACACTGTTTCAGAATCATTAACAAATGTAAAAAACCCAGCACATAAAGTGTTTCTTCTCCTGAACTTATGTCAGTTAGTGCCTTGTTATCATAGCGTTTCTGAGCATCTGTTGTCTTTGGTATAATGCAGCAGATCTCTGGACTTCCTGCCAGGTCTGGGCGGCTTCATCCGCTCAGCTTTATCTAAGTGACCATCTCAGATTCTTCTGTTTAACCTGCATCGGCCGCTCCGGCGGACAGAGAGACAGATCCACAATCACCACAGGCGTGAGGAAGAATAGATACTTTATAGATGTTTTATAGATACTAAAATTATTCACACAGGTAGTAACTGTAATTAAATTACAGTAAACCCCTTACTTCACTAGTAATGAATTACAGTAACAGGTTACACACCCAGCACTGCTGAGGAGGACCTGAGTTGAGTCATCCAGGAGCAGCATGTGCTGATGGAGGCTGAAGAAGTGTCTGATTCATTCATCTGCACTAAAATGTGTCTCTGAACCTGAAACCAGACAGAAGAAGCACACAGAATTGGACAGCATCGAAGAAGATTTTAAGAAGTATCTGTACTTCTTTTTGGAAAATCACGTTCAATGAAGATTTGTTTTCCCATCATAAATATAGCCAAACGTCATGTTCAATTTAGTAATATGCGTGCTAAGAACTTCATTTTGAACCAAGGTCTTGATATTTTTCGCACACTCCGTTGTAACTCTGGATGTCCAAGCTTGGCCGTGGTGCAGCTGATCGAAGCCCAGTGTCTCAGGGCTCCAGGCGTGTCTCTGCAGGCCCTTCGTGGGCCCACACATGCCTGGGATCCAGGTGTATGCGTTCTGAGAAGAATCCAGCTCCTGCAGGCATGAGAAGTGTAATGCCTGTATAAACAGAAGCTCCTGGATCAGCTTTTCTGTAGCCTTCAGCTGTGCACTAAACCCACACAACATGTTCAGAGTGTCCAAAGCCCTGGACCTCCCAGCCAACACGTGTCAGACTCCATCTGCAAACCTCTCCCAGAGACGCACAGCACTCAACCTATTCTCTCTTTCTTCAAAATAAATTTAAAAACTCTCACTACTTTCAGAGTGTTTTCTTTGGAAACTTTTTTGGAAATTATAATTATTGCTTGTGAAAAAGTGCAGGAGATATTTTTATAGTATAATGATTCCTTGAGTGCTTCTTAAAAAGATGATCTTAGAGTTTTATCTGTGCTATTCTGGGACACAATAAATATGAACTTTAACATATTTTTAACATATCTCTGTATTTTTGAAGAAAATGTACTTAGTTTCCACTTGTAGTACACTTAGACCATCTTTATTACACTAGTACACTTATTGTGCAAGTGTACTATAGAGTAATGACTAAATAAATGTTTTAATGACAGAGATGATAATATAAATGTACATTTGAATTATGTGTGGAGTCCAAAAACAGCACAGATTGATACAAGTTCATCTACAGAAGATACACAGGATTTTTATATCTGGACTAGTACTTTTTGCACTCTAGTACTACTTTTTACTGAATTTCTTTTGTAATTAATTATCAAAACATAGTAAAGTAAAAAAGTACAACAGTATGCTTTGGAATATTGTGACACTGATAAAGTACAGATACTTGAAATGTACTTTCTGTCTGCTTCTGACTGTACACAGAAGATAAGAAACACACTTCTAAAAACACCTCCTAGATCAGACCAGATCAGAAACACTTGACACTGAGGAGCAGATGGACCAAACTTACACACAACAACCTGCTCCAGACACTCTGACTGACAGCTCACACACCTGAACACACACACCTGA
>NW_025047757.1:67500-96488 GCF_018831695.1 Puntigrus tetrazona | reverse complement strand
AGAATTCTAAGATAAAGTCATAATTACTTTTTACTCTTTATATTCTATGACAGAAATACACTTATTCATAGCATCCACATTAAAAAAAGACTGAACAACATACTCCTCCTCTACCTCTTCTCTCTCTCTCTCTCTCTCTCTCTCTCTCTCTCTGTCTCTCTCTCTCTCTCTCTCTCTCCTCTCTCTCTCTCTCTCTCTCTCTCTCTCTCTGTCTCTCTCTGTCTCTCTCTCTCTCTCTCTGTCTCTCTCTCTCTCTCTCTGTCTCTCTCTCTGTCTCTCTCTCTGTCTCTCTCTGTCTCTCTCTGTCTCTCTCTCTGTCTCTCTCTCTCTGTCTCTCTCTCTGCTCTCTCTCTCTCTCTCTCTCTCTCTCTCTCTCTCTGCCTCTCTCTCTCTCTCTCTGTCTCTCTCTCTCTCTCTCTGTCTCTCTCTCTCTCTCTCTCTCTGCCCTCTCTCTCTCTCTCTCTCTCTCTCTCTCTCTCTCTGGTCTCTCTCTCTCTCTCTCTCTGTCTCTCTCTCTCTCTCTGTCTCTCTGTCTTCTTGCCCTCTCTCTCTCTGCCCTCTCTCTCTCTCTGTCTCTCTCTCTCTTTCTCTCTCTCTGTGTCTCTCTCTTTCTCTCTCTCTGTTCATCCACAACACTAATTCAAAAATGTCTTTGCTTGTTGATAGACCTTCAACACCTGACTGTTCTATAAAATGAAACAGAAAATAAACCATTTCTAAATATTTTGGTGATTTGTTACTTAAAAATACTTTATCAGTTGTTACAGTATTTTATATAGAGATATTCAGTACAGAGGCTGAGTTGCTGTTGTTGGGTGGTGACTAGATGCTTTATACTATATTTTTAGGTTTGGAACATTTAGGTTTTCATTTATGACATGCTGTATTTTAGACATTTATAAAAATTATTTATGGGTTTTGTATGGGTTTTGGCACAAAGAAGTGATAAAAACCTGCACTATCAGCACATACTGTACAGAACACTTCATGAGTTTCTTGCTGTAGCTGGACAGAGGTGTCCAGTCGTGCATGTCCTCCGCTAGTCTTTTCTTTCTTTCAGAGGAGCAATATGTACTCTTAGAGTTCTACTACAAGACCCTTTTTAAGGGTGAATAAGTGTAATAAAGTGAATCTTTAAGGGTCCTACCCTATAGTGATAAAAAAACTCTCAAGAGCTTCTCTTTAGTTTACTAGTTGTCTATTTTTCTTAGATCAGTTCATAATGCTCTCTCTGATAAAAAATGTAGAAAGCCGAACCGCAAAAGGACAATTTTATGCCTAATCCACTTCCAAAAGGTGCTGGAAAAGATGAAAGTAGCAATATGTACACCATTTTATTTGTTTAAACGTCCCTCAATCTATCCTAGTTTAGAAAATTTGTTTCTGAGTTAATGGATGTGGAATGGGTGCTTCATCAGAATGAGAGATAAAACATTACAATAATCCACACCACTTTTTAAAAACTAAAATATGAGTCCATAATCTATATTAACATTCCCCGGTGAAAAAGTCCATCTCTCACATCAGTTCTGTCTGATTCAGACCTGATTCATTCACTGAAAAAATGCTACAAAAAATCTTTTAGTGAACTGGTTGCAAAACTACATTTATTTTAGCCACATTTAATTAAAAATTGTGTTGAGTAATGTATTTAAAATGTAGCTAAAATAAATAGATTGCAAACTACTTACCTTTATATTTTAAGTAAGTTCAATGAACTGATGACGTGATTTAATGAAGGAAGCTTTATCATGGATCACTGATGAAATGATGGATTTGTTTTTTTAACTGTGATTATTGTGATGTTTTTATCAGATTCTCATTCTGACGGCACCTATTCACTTCCATCATTCCTCCTGATGGATGGCCTGAGGGTGAGTATAGTCACAAAGTTGTCCTTCAGTAGTTCTGTCCCAGAATGCTTTGCTGTCGAGCTGATTGTGTTCAGCTGCTGTGTGTTAATGACTAAGCCATGCGTGGGCCAGACTCTTCACAGCGGAGAAGTGTGTCGGATGAATCAATGAGAGATAAGAGAGGTGGATGAACTTGTCCCGAGGGGGTCAGCACAGTCATGAGACACAGCGCAGTGTTTCAACAAGCTGAATGATTCATATAAAATATCCAGTAAACATGTCCGTGTTCAGAAGAGTACTTGCACATCCCTGACATCCCCTTTGAAACGTGTTCCCAGCCTGAGCGCAGCACGCTTCAAGATCTGCTGGCTGCAGTCCCCTCGGATCGCTGTAGGCGGCGTCTCACACAGAGGCAGGACCGGTCATTCAGAACAGGCCTTTCTTTAGGAGTAATAACACGTCACAGAGCTGGATGGGTAGATCACACACACACACACACACACACACACACACCGCCTCTGCTGTCAGTCATTACAGCTATCAGAGAACGCCACACACAAAGACATGTTATGTAATGCAGCATTCCTGCGCCTTCAGAAGACCAATGAACGGCTGTCTTCAAGAGCCTGGCCAGAGGTCATGTGACGAACGGGCTTCGGTTACACAGACGACAATGAATCGAATCTGAACACTAGTTACAGTGAGCCGGAGGTGATCTTTAATAACAGATGAGCATCTACACGACAAACAACTGCTTTCTTATTTGCGCCTTGATTTATTGTACAAGTATCCAGATCTTAAAACAACATATATTTATTCATCGCAGTTCGATTTCGGTTTAAAACAAATCAAAAAATATCTGTCAATAGGTCAAAAACTGAACAGAATTTAAAGGGAAACTGTCGTTTTGCTTCTCAGTAAACATGCGCTTGATGAGATTGCTGAGACATTTCTACTGGAATACAGCAATAATAGTTAGATAAGTCTTTGTTAAGAGTCTTTGATAAGAGTGAGAAGAGTTTTGCAGCATGCAGTGAGATGAAATGACAGGATGATGGGAAATGTTCTGAATCTGAGCCGTTCTGAGACATATCTTGTGATTCTTTTCTGTATAGGGCTGAAAATATGTACAATTAAAAAAATATAGGTATATAAAAATAAAACTGATTATTACTTTTTTTGTTCTAAACTTCACAAGTTGCTCAGAAATTTTATTATTTATTAGTATTTTATGTTTGCCTTTAGTTAAAGTTTTAAAGTGTTATTTTTTAAATATTTTGATGCATTTAATTTTGTTAGAAGCCTACTTCCTGGTAGTTTTATGTCGGTTCTTCTGTGCCAGCTGAAGTGATGAAGGCATTGTTCTGATCTCAGTGTATTGAGAGTTTATCTTGAATATCTCTTTCAGTTGATCGCTTCTGTCAGCGTGTGTGTGAAGGCATCTGCTGGTATTGTTGCTGTCCCTTCCCATCCCTGTGTGTGTGTGTGTGTGTGTGTGTGTGTGTGTGTGTGTGTGTGTGTGTGTGTGTGGGAACAGCCAGAGAATGGAGGTGGAGGGAGAGAGAGGAGAGGAGAGCAGGGGAGGATCCAGAGCTTCGGCCGTCTTTCTTTTCACTAGCTCTGGAGTGGAGTTTAGAAAAGCCTGAAATGACTAATGAGAAAGCAATGATCCTGGACTAAACTCTGAATCCTCAGCCTCTTTCCTGCAGTCTGCCGCTGATTTACAGCAGAAGTATGACGGGTGAAGAGAGTTTCTCTCTCGGCTCATGCCATGCTAACTCCAGCAGACGAGGTGAGTGTGTGTGTGTGTGTGTGTGTGTGTGATGGCACTGATTGAATCAGACAGCGCTGTGTGTGAATGAACAGTGCTGATTTTCATTCTGTAGGAGCTGTTTTCTCTTTCTGGCTCACAGCTTCTCTTTCAAAGCTTGAGGAGCTTCTCCGCTACATCTCATTGAGTATCAGAAGGTTTTTCCAGACACAGAGTCAGCAGAGTCTTCCAGAGAGAGCTGAAAGTTATAGAAAGACGGCAGTGACTGGTGTTTGCAGGCTTTGAGATCTTGAGACGTTGTTGACTCTTTCTGAAACTCTTTCTAGTGTCTGAGATTTCAGCAGAATCTCGAGGAATAATCGAGACGTTGTTGATGTGAGTCGACTGCTGTCCTCAGGGTTGGGCATTTAATGACAAGTGCTGTGTGAAGATTTACTCCAGGAATGTTTGGTGTGTCTCCACCCATCACACACACACACACACACACACACACACACACACACACATGCTCTTTCATCTTCACTATCACCAAGGACACTTTCGTCAGTGATCTGTTGATTCTCGATCAGAAGAACACATGTAATCCGTTACAGAAGACAGAGAGGGAACGTTTCAGACAAAGACAGACGGATGAGATGCGAAGCAGAGATGGAAGGGTTAAAGAGCTCTTGACCGCCTGAAGAGAAGCAGTCATTTAGAGGCGCTCCAGAACCGACAGGAACCTGTGGATGGTTTCCGCTCGTGGTCTGGAGCTCGCTGCTATTTCTGTGTCCGCTTTAGACTGACTGTGACTAACTTTACAGCTACATGTCAACTAACTCACACTGGAGTATTAGTAAACCGTGAGGTAAAGTGTAAACGGTGCAGTCGTGTTCATCATAAAGAGGCACAACATCACTTTAAGAGTTTTTAGTCAAATGTTCCTCCTGGACCTGCCCAAATCAATCCCAGCGGTCCTCGGCCGTCTTCAAGAACCTGCACTCTCCTTCACTTGCATATCAGTGATCTTTTCTTGATTCTGATTGCTTCCATTGTCCTCACTTTAAACAAAAGCATCTGAATGCCATGTAAGGTTAGTAGAACAAGTTGACATGTAATTGAAAAGTTACTCACAGTACATCAGAATAAAAGCTGAGAGCTTACTAATAGTCTAAGGACTGCTGGTTGACGTGGAAGTCTAAAGAAAAGCATTGAACTACAGAGTTAGAGAAGACCAACTCTGGTTCAAAGACAGAGCGTGATGTTCTCAGTTCTTCATGAGCTCCTGACCCTCATCTCAAGATCTTCATGATGTGGCCTGAAGGTCATCAATCAAACACACAAAGCACATTTCTTTGAGGATCAGAGTAATGCTGTAGAACAGACAGGGGTTTGATTCACAGAGAATGAACGAACTGAACGATCAACGAAGTGCACAACTACAGCTGAACACATCTTCACATAGAAAATGGATATTTTAAAGTTATAATATTTGACATATTTCTCTGTAATTATGATCAAATTATTGCAGCATTGGTGAGCAGAAGAGACCTGTTTTACAACCACAGAAAAATCTTCTGAACATTTGTGAATAAATGCAGGTCCGTGCAGGTGTCCATGTGTGTGTTGAGGTGTGTGTGTTCAGGTGTGTGTGTGTGTGTGTGTTCAGTGTGTGTGTGTGTGTGAGTTCAGGTGAGTGTGTGTGTGTGTGTGTGTTCAGGTGTGTGTGTGTGTGTGTGTGAGTTCAGGTGAGTGTGTGTCATGTGTGTGTGTTCAGGTGTGTGAGTTCATGTGTGTGTGTGTGTGTGTGTGTGTTCAGGTGTGTGTGTTCAGGTGTGTGTGTGTGTGAGTTCAGGTGTGTGTGTGTTCATGTGTGTGTGTGTGTGTGTTCAGTGTGTGTGTCCATGTGTGTGTGTGTGTGTGGTCAGGTGTGAGGTCCATGTGTGTGTGTGTGTGTGTGTGTGTGTGTGTGTGTGTTCAGGTGTGTGAGTGTGTGTGTGTGTGTGTGTGTGTGAGTTCAGGTGTGTGTGTGTGTGTGGTCAGGTGTGTAAGTGTTCAGGTGTGTGTGTGTGTCCATGTGTGTGTGTGTGTGTGTGTGTGGTCAGGTGTGTAAGTGTTCAGGTGTGTGTGTGTGTGTGTGTGGTCAGGTGTGTGAGTGTTCAGGTGTTTGTGTGTGTGTGTTCAGGTGTGTGAGTGTGTGTGTGTGTGTGTGTTCAGGTGTGTGTGTGTGTGTGTGTGTGTGTGTGTGTGTGTGTGTGTGTGTGTGTGTGTTCAGGTGTGTGAGTGTTCAGGTGTGTGTGTGTTCAGGTGTGTGAGTGTGTGTGTGTGTGTGTGTGTGTGTGTTCAGGTGTGTGTGTTCATGTGTGTGTGTGTGTGTGTGTGTGTGTTCAGGTGTGTGTGTGTGTGTGTGTGTGTGTGTGTGTGTGTGTTCAGGTGTGTGAGCTGTCAGTCAGAGTGTCTGGAGCAGGTTGTTGTGTGTGTGTGTGTGTGTGTGTGTGTGTGTTCAGGTGTGTGTGTGTGTGTGTGTGTTCAGGTGTGTGAGCTGTCAGTCAGAGTGTCTGGAGCAGGTTGTTGTGTGTGTTCTGTCCATCTGCTCTCAGTGTCATGTTTCTGATCTGGTCTGATTCAGGGAGGTGTTTTTAGAAGTGTGTTCTCTTATCTTCTGTGTAACAGTCAGAAGCAGACAGAAAGTACATTTCAAGCATCTGTACTTTATCAGTGTTTCACAATATTCCAAAGCATAATGTTGTACTTTTTTACTCTACTATGTTTGATAATTATTTACAAAAGAAATCTAGTAAAAGTAGCACTAGAGTAAAAAAAGTACTAGTCCAGGTATAAAAACATGTGTATCTTCAGATGAACTTGTATCAATTGTGCTGTTTTTTGGGACTCCATGAATATTAACTAAAATGTACATTTAGCATATCATCTCTGTCATTAAAACATTTATTAAGTCACCACTTGTAGTACACTTATAATAAGTGTACTAGTGTATTAAAGATGGTTCAAGTGTACTACAAGTGGAAACTAAGTACATTTTCTAAATACAGAGATATGTTAAAAATATGTTAAAGTTCATATTTATTGTGTCCCAGAATAGCACAACAGATAAACCTAAGATCATCTTAAGAAGCACTAAGGAATCATTATACTAAGTAAAAAATATCCTGCACTTTTTTCACAAGCAATAATTATAATTTCCAAAAAAAAGCTTCCAAAGAAAAACACTCTGAAAGTAGTGAGAGTTTTTGAATTTATTTGAAGAAAGAGAGAATAGGTTGAGTGCTGTGCGTCTCTGGGAGAGGTTTGATGGAGTCTGGACACGTGTTGGCTGAGGTCCAGGGCTTTGGACACACTCTGAACATGTTGTGTGGGTTTGTAGTGCGATGCAGCTGAAGGCTACAGAAAGCTGATCCAGAGCTTGTTTATACAGGCACACACTTCTCATGCCTGCAGGAGCTGGATCTCTTCCTCAGAACGACACACCTTGATCCCAGGCATGTGTGGCCCACGGCGGGCCTGCAGAGACACGTCTGGAGCCCTGAGACACCGTCGACTTCAGCTGCACCACGGGCCAAGCTTGGACATCCAGAGTTACAACGAGTGTGCGAAAATATCAAGACCTTTGGTTCAAATGAAGTTCTTAGCAATGCATATTACTAAATTGAACATGACGTTTGGCTATATTTATGATGGGAAAAACAAATCTTCATTGAACTTGATTTTCCAAAAGAAGTACAGACACTTTTAAAATCTCTTCGATGCTGTCCACCTCTGTGTGCTTCTTCTGTCTGGTTTCGTGCTCCAGAGACACATTTAGTGCAGATGAAAGAATCAGACACTTCTTCAGCCTCCGTCAGCACATGCTGCTCCTGATGACTCAATCAGGTCCTCCTCAGCAGTGCTGGGTGTAACCTGTTACTGTAATTCTATTACTAGTGAAGTAAGGGTTTACTGTAATTTAATTACAGTTACTACCTGTGTGAATAATTTTAGTATCTATAAAATATCTATAAAGTATCTATTCTTCCTCACGCTCTGTGGTGATTGTGGATCTGTCCTCTGGTCCGCCCGAGCGGTCGATGTTGTGTTAAACAGAAGAATCTGAGATGGTCACCAGATAAAGCTGAGCGGATGAAGCCGCTCCAGACCCACAGGAAGTCCAGAGATCTGCTGCATTATAACAAAGACAACAGATGCTCAGAAACGTTATGATAACAAGAAGCTAACTGACATAAGTTCAGGGAGAAGAACACTTTATAAAGGTTTTACATTTGTTAATGATTCTGAAACAGTGTTCACTGCCTTGACTTCAACTCAGGAACAACATCACTCTGAAGGGCTTTTATGAAATGAATCAGTTTCTTTGAATATGTTCATGATTTGATCTGATTCATTTGGACAGTTCACTCATGAGTCGTTAGCAGCAGTTTCTCTCAGAACAGGACTCTTTATTATGACTGTGTTTTAGTGTCGCAAATTCTTTTATTTTTTTTAAAGATCTAAGATTATGAGATTAAAGTCATAATATTTTGAGAATAATGGGGAAATTATGAGTAAACATTTTATGAGAATAAAGTTGAAGTGCTACAAGAATGAAGTCTAAATATTTCAAGAATAAAGTCAAAATTACTAGAATATAGTGAAAATGTTGCAAAAGTAATTTCTAAATCTTCTACGTATGAAGTTCAGGGCTGATTTGAGTCTTCTGTCTGCAGATGGAGGAGGGATATGAGCTCGACCTCACCTACGTGACGGAGCGCATTATGCGGTGTCCTTCCTCAAGACTGCTTCGAGGAGACTTACCTCCGAACCTGAGAGACGCGTCACACGCATGCTCCGCCTCCAAACACGCAGACAACTATCTGGTGAGGATCCGTGGCGCTTTCACAGCGCAAACGCTCTCTGATCCAGCTCCAATGCGCGCTTAACTCCTCGTCCTTGGTTTTCCAGGTGATCAACCTGTCCGAGAGAAAGCAGGAGCTCACTAAGATGAACCCTAAGGTAGTGTGCACTGTAAAAAAATCTGGTAAAATTTACAGTAAAAAAACGGCAGCTGTGGTTGCCATTATTTATTGTAAAAAATACGGTAGCAACATTTTAGATAGCGATCTACTGAAGTACTGAATTGTGTTTTGTAACTTTGTAATACACTGATGATGAGAGTCACGTGACGAAACAAAACCAATCACAAGTAGCTTTTAAATACTGTATTTATAGAAGGTGAGCAGTTTCATTCACACAAACACTCAACACCTGAGACTGAAAAAACATTCATTTAACAATATTAGATGTCACATACAGCCCTAATGTACATCACTGAACAGTTATTTTTACTTTAGCATTTTACAGCAAAACTGTAATTTTATAGTAATTTTACAGTTGGTCATTTTTTACAGTGTGGGGGATCTGCCTCGTCCAGTCTGGAGCATGATCTCAGAGTGTATCTGACCTGTGTTGATGTGCTGGTCTCCTCAGACTCTGGACACTGGATGGCCGGACTTCCACGCTCCTCCTCTGGATAAGATCTGCACCATCTGTAAGGCCATAGAGAACTGGCTGAACGCTGACCCGCTGCACGTGGTGGTCATTCACTGCAGGGTGAGGATACAGGGTGTGTGTGTGTGTGTGAGTGTGTGTGTGTGTGTGTGTGTGTGTGTGTGTGTGTGTGTGTGTGTGTGTGTGTGTGTGTGTGTGTGTGTGTGTGTGTGTGTGTGTGTGTGAGTGTGTGTGTGTGTGTGTGTGTGTGTGTGTGTGTGTGTGTGTGTGTGTGTGTGTCTGTCTGTAACGCAGCATCTCTCTCTCTGATTCTCCAGGAGGGAAGGGCAGGGTTGGGGTGGTCATCTCCTCCTTTGTTCATTTCACAGACGTCTCTGCCAGGTATCTTCTACAGATCTCTTCTCTCATACATGTGTGAATCATCAGATCTAACATCATTAATTTGGTATAAATTCATATAATAATTTGATTCTGTGATTTTATATAATATTTCATGATAGCTTATTGTTATTACAGCTGCTAATTGTTCAATAGCTAGGGCCCGTTTCTAAATACCTTGGTCCTTTATTCTAAACTCTTCATACATTTTTAACTTTTAGTTTGGCACAGCAGTTAATTTCTCATACTTAATCAAATATGACATAAACCCTACATAACTTTAGCAAAGATTGTCGACCAACATGCTTTGTCACTCATAATGACATGAAAAAACAAATCAGGCAGCACTTTTACAGAACAAAAGTATTCAGTTCATTGCAGTAAATATTGCTCACTCCATGTTTGAAGCACATTATTATTGTTAGGTTTCTTCTTCTATATAGAGGATAATTAAACTGAAAGCTGCATTGTATTTCATGGTTTTTTTAGAATTTGATTTTTTGTCTATGCGGTGCTACTGTAGACTTTTATTCAGTTTTGTATTGTGTTGATGTGGTCGTTGAAGGTGTTTTGTGCGAAACAATGATAAACGATACACAGTTTCTCAGACACCGGATGCTGTGAGTTTTGGCTGCTCTCATCTTCATCATCGAGTGTTCAAGCTGCTGTGGTCTGATGTGATGCTGTGGATGGATTGGTGTGAATGTGTTGGTATCTTCCTGACAGCGCGGACCAGGCTTTAGATCGCTTCGCCATGAGGAAGTTCTATGATGACAAGGTTTCTGCTTTGATGACGCCCGTCTCAGAAAAGGTGATTGGCACACATGATCTCGACCTTTCTTTGCTAGCTCTTCTTACATTATCATCAAAATATTTCTTTGCATTTACACTTTTATTGGCCTAAACTGATTTTAAAACAAGCATTTTGGGGTTCACCAGCCCTGATCTTATCAGAGATCGCTCTATATCTCCAGTAATATGTCTCAGTAAGATGAGATTAATATGATCCAAACATATAATGCAGTGCTGATGGAAAGCTGAAGAAATAAAGGCCCCTTAGAAGGTGCAAGATGTTTTGTAGGAACAGTGAAAGTAAAGCTCCTCCAAAGGTCCTGATGATCAGATTCTTGTAGAAAAAGATTGATGGAGAATCAAGTAAAGCTGAGCTGCTTCAGTCCCGTAAGAGTTCATCTGGAGATATGACTGCAGTTATTCTGACCTTTACTTGATAAAATCAGTCCAGATCTGACACCAGAAGCATAAACTATCCTCCAGACCAGGGGTGTCAAACTCAATTCCTGGAGGGCGAGGAGCCTGCAGAGTTTAGATTCAACCCTGCTAAAACACATATACCATGCATGTCTGAAGTACTTGATTAGCTGGATCAGGTGTGTTTAATTAGGGTTGCATCTAAACTTTGCAGGGCTCCGGCCCTCCAGGAATTGAGTTTGAGACCCCTGCTCCAGAGACAGAAGACATGAGGAGATGGAGTGCTGAACACACATTATTCTGTTTCAGGTACGTGAGGATCCTCAACAGTCTCCTGAGCGGCTCCATCAAGATGAACACGTCTCCTCTCTTCCTGCACTGCGTCATCATTCACGGCGTCCCTCGCTTTGACCCCACAGGAGGTCAGTTCAGTAAGCGTGAGCGGTCCAGCCGGACCCGGGTCAGCTGTAACGTGAGCTCTTGTGTCTCCTGCAGGCTGTCAGCTGTATCTGAAGGTGTATCAGGGGATGCAGGTGGTGTATGTCTCCGGAGTCTAGTGAGTCACCCGTCACACTCTGCTCATGCGTGCTTTTAGTAACGTAGATATGCTATTAGTGTTTGTAGTATATTTCATTCACTGTTTTTACTTTTAGTAAAAGCAGCTTTAGTGTTTTAGTTCTGCATGTTTTTCATGTTTAGCGTCAGTCAATGATAAAACCCCTGATTTGATTTGGTTTGTGAAGCAGTCACGTTGGAGCCGCTCTCAGAGACAGGATCTACGTCGCTCTGGAACCAGCTCAGCTTCTGAAAGGAGACATCATGGTACAAACAAACCCTGAATAAACTCTATAAACGTCACACAGGACACACGCTGGTCAAAAACAGAAAGAAATGATGCACTTTTTCATCCCTGAATCATGCCAGCTGAAAACGAATCCGAGCAGAGAATTCTAGATTTAAATCTAGACAGAACAGGTTTATGATTAGAATTTCTTTAGATGCTTGATTAAAAAGATGATAAAGAAGGTAAATACCTTATAAACCACAAGAAAGTAAATGTAATGGAGAAAAATTATTTGGTGATCAGACCTATTCATCTATGCCTCTATATCAGCGAGGAACTCTGTGTGTCTATCAGTGTTCTCTTCTTTCTGTCTTCTTTCTCTCTTCTCTCTATCAGTGTTCTCTTCTCTCTCTTCAGGTGAAATGCTTCCATAAGAGCGGTCGTTCTGAGCGAGACGCTGTTTTCAGAGTTCAGTTTCACACAGGAGCCGTTCAGGCCTACAGCCTCGTGTTTCAGAAAGACGACATGGAGCAGGCTAACAAAGGTCAGAGACGGCCGCCTGAGCGCTGCAGGCGCAGTGACCCGTTCAGGAGCTTATTCAGAATGAAAAAGCCTTGATGTCAGGTCTTGATGTCCTGATGTTTCTATTTCAGATGCCAGATTTCCAGAGTATGGGAAAGTGGAGCTGCTTTTCTCCGATGGCCCAGAAAGACTTTCAGGTGGGTTTTTGTGTTCTTGTCAGGTAACACTGAGGTTTCTCCGTACGTCATGCTCTTGTTGTTCACCAGGTTCAGAGCGCTGGCACAACGGCCCAGAGGTGACCGTCGACTACATGAGCGCCGACTCTCTCTCCAAGTGGAACTCCTACCAGAACATCTGCACTGCAGAAGGTAGGACGACGTGGATGATTATTTATTAAAGTGAGACCATGTGCTTGAGATTATATGATGCTTCACATCCCCTCAAAGATACTCGAGTCTGTTGTTCATTTATCAGCAATATGTTTATTGTTGTCACAGAACCATCATATTGTACTTCTATTTAAGTTATATAGCACTTTTCAAAAAAGGAAATCGTTGCAAAGCAGCTTTACAGAAAATGAAAGTTTCTACATTATATTTAGCAGCAGCTCATCAGTAGTGACTCAATGATCCATATGTTGGCAAAAATGTTCAGTAAAAATCATACAAGGATTATATGCTGCGATCAATCTCTCATTATTATCTAAATACAAAAACAACAAACAAACAAAAGAACAAATGTTTATTGCATGTTTTATGTTCTAGTGTGTCCAGCAACTTAAGTTCAAAAATAGGAGTTTAATTTGCATGTATCCTGATTTAATGAACACTTCTCACGTCTCAGTCACGTCACAGAACTGTCCTGATTCTGTCTCTGAATCATTTACTCAACTGGTTCATGAAAAATACTGATTCTTTAGGGAATGAATCAAACGTTCGTTGAGTCATTTAATCATTCACTTAACCAAACTGGTATTAGTTTTTTACATAATTTCCAAATAAGGCTTATTCATATTGTTTTAAACCAGTAACAGTGGTTTGTTTAGTCTTCAGGTCCTCTCTGTTGTCCTTCTTTACTTATTTAAATATATTATATTATATATTAATTATTATATCACATGAGCAATAGTGCTTTATATATCTTGAGTTTAGCTCTCCTGTTAAACTCCACAAGCTTAGCATCTTAACTGAAACCCAAACAAAAATCTGTGAGAAACTCAGCCTGTTGTAGTAGACATGCCCAAGTTATATTTGTGTATGTCACATTTTAATCTTCCTTTCAGAAATATAAATAAATGTATTTTTTAAATATCCATGGATTATCACGCCCTACTGTTAAAGTCTTATCACAATAGAAATAAAACCAAACAAAAAACCCTCAAGCTGAAGTCATTAATGTTATATTAAAGTTTAAAAAGTGATTTAGTCAGAACAGATTCTCTCTTTTATTGTTTGATGAACATGAATGAATGACAGCGGGAATATTACACTGCTGTCACTTTAAGATCTGCCCGTATCTAATATATATGTTTTCTTTCTCAGCTGTTTGCTTTCACTTGAAAAGGCATATTGAGTGAGTGTGTATTTAACCCTATATATAAGTGGAAGAATATCTGTTCAACACTCCCTCTCTCTACGAGCACTGTTTCTCAGACAAATGAGTTCTCTTTCACTGCTGATTGTGTTTTAATGGCTTAAAATTGCATTTTTAAAAACACATGTGAACGTTTTCAACACAGCAATGTCGCCTGAGCATGTAATCACGATAGACTCCAAAATGACCAATTTCTACCAGTTAACCATGTTAACCAGTATATCTCCCAACCCCACTGACCTTCTAAAGCATAGATAACCTCCTTCAGTTTCATTATACATCACATCTGCTGCCCGAGCTCGTCTTAAATGTTGTTTTGCATAGTTGGGCAATTTTCAGTCTGTCTTTTTCTGTACTGTGGCTTTGCTGTTTTACACACACACACACACACACACACACACACACACGCGCTGAAACCACCCCGAGAGTCCATGCATCTTTTTCTGACTGCGGTGAGGCTGATGGCAGGACTTCATGTGCTCTGCTGAATTCACACCCGTCACAAACTCACACACACACACACACACACACACACACACACACACACACACACACACACACACACAGAGAGGAATAGTCTGGCCAAAATCACAGGTCCCCCACAGCTGTTTTGCATAAAACATATTCATGGAAACAAGTTCCAGCACCTTTAATGACGAGGGTTTGATCAAGCACAAACAGACGCCCCGTTCTGAGGAGCATTCCTGCGGCAGACTGTTTTCACACACACACACACTCCCTGTGTATCCCAGGCCTCGAGTTACAGGAGGCCGTCGGATAACAGTGCTGTCTTTTGCAGAGCTTGCTTCATGAGGAATATCCATACACTGCATTGGTTCCTCGGGCTAGCATCACTAACCGGAGCGAGCGATTCGAACAAGCCTCCAGACCTAGTATGAGACTCCAGCATACGGTCCGTCCCGTGTGTGTCGTAGAGCCAGAGCCACTAAAGGAGGAACCAGAACCACAGGAAGAAAACAGAGCATCGTTTTGGAGCAAATGACTTTATGATTTGGGCTGCGATCGGATTACAGCTCGAGAAACCCATCAGATGAAGCTCTTTGACAAGCTTCGGTCCTGCCCGTGTTTGTGAGGGTTCAGCTGATCTGTGGTCAGTCTTGTTGACTCACACAGCTGTGATGCTGAGGTTTTGGCAGGAAGTCGACTGGAATTGTAATTATAATGTTTTGTTTGTGCTGGCTAATTCTGGCTGCTTTTGATGACAAAACACAATACAGATGCCATACATCTCTCTCAATGCATGTCTGAAAAAGGCAGAAAAAGAAATGATTTTAATGCAAACTTTAGATGAAATGGTTTGACTTTCTGCATCGAGCAGCTTTAGAGAAATATTCATGGTTCAGGACTATCATGGAATTCTGTGGGAGAGTTATAAGCCTCCCTGTTTTCATCTAAAATATCCTTAATAAATTGTGTTCCAATGATAAATCAAGATTAAACGGGTTTGGAACAACGAGACGATAAGCGATTAATGACAAAATCTAATTTTTAGTTTGGAGTAACCCTTCGTTTAATAAGGTGTGAACAAAATCTGTTGTTTAAGGCACTATGTTTGTTGATTGAAATATTGTGGTGTGTGCATGCCATATGGATTTCAAATAGCCTAAACTTTACCAGCATTTAGCTCACATGTCTTTGTTTTATTCTTCTGAGAGGTGATCTAAATATTTGTGGCTCGATAGAGGTTTTGCCCTCCGGGTCTTCAAGCGGTCATGTGACTGAAAGTTATGAAGTTTAGTTCAAATGCAAATTCACATAAGTAAGAAAACACTGCTGTGTTTCGCCACTGAGACGCACAATAAGGCTTTTTTTCATTATAGAAAGAATCTGTGACCTGTTCTGGAAAAATTAATGTAAATGTGCACAGACTAATTTTCAGCTACAGACAAAAAAGAAAAAGTTGTGTTGGTTGAATTTGAGATTTTGCCAAAAGTTAGTTCATTAAGCACTCGCTTAGCGATCCAAGGACTCCAAATATTAATGAATCATCTAAAAGTATCTTTATTTATGTGTTTTCTGACAGAGTACCCCTTTTCTTCTTATTTCTCTCATCTAAAGTGCACATATAAACTATGTGAGCGTCTGTTAATTGAAGGCCTGAGTCGTGTGTTTAGATGTGGAAGAGCTTTGCTTTTATCTCCAGATTGAAGAGCTCTTCTGCTTTGTCATTTCGTCCCATTTTGTCCCAGAATCATCTCAGGCTTCACAGGACTGGCCTCAATTTACAGACCTTTCGTGTTTCAATATTACACTGTACTTTAGAAATGACTTTCTTTAGTAAAATAGCACACACTGTAAAAACTATCATGTTAAATTAAAACAAAAGAGAAAATATATTCGTATGTATAATCGTATGTGATGTGTCAAACAGGGACACCGGTGCCCCGCCCCTCCTGTCATGCTCCGCCCCCTGCGTTTACATTCCAGTCTCCATATATGGAAGAGTAGCCCCACCCTGAGTCTCAGTGACTGTCCTTCTTCAGTTCAGGAGGAAACAAGCACAGATGCACAGCATTATTGGAACACACACCTGTTCACTGCATTCAGACCGGAAATATGAGACGCTATAAGAAGTGTTACACTTTATTTGATAGTCCGCTTTAGACTTCTAACTGTAAGTAACTCTGTCTACTAATACTCTAATGACTGCTAGTTGACATGTAGTTACTTACTGTTAGTAGAATGTCTATCAGAATACGGTTACACTTTAATTCACAACTTTATTTCAATCAAGTGCGCTTTTCATTTGGTGAATGACAGAGAAGAGCAGCTTCCTTACAATGATCCTTGTTTTCATCATGCAGTGTAGGGCTGTCAAAATTGTTTCATTTTGAGAACTTGTTTAGATATGGTTTATGAACATTATTTTAAGCATGCACTTTTTTCTAAATATAGTCACGTGCCGTCTTGTGGCCTCCTAACTGAAATCATGCTTTTTAAATTTCAATATACCTTGAATGTTGATAATATTGTAGAACAAAATCTGAATACATTTTCAGCCGGTCCCCTTCACATCCTCTCTCTCCAGCGGCTCCTCTCCAGTGTCTCACGGTGGACCGATGCTCGGTGAGGAGGAACGGCAGCGCCACGCTCTCCTCCAGCCCTGACCACACGCTCTCGGCCAGCAGCGACTCGGGTCTGTCCAGTGCCTCGCTGCGCACCGACGGCTGGCCCAGAACCCCGCAGCCCAGCCAGCAGGAGCGCGTGGAGCTCAAGCGGCTGCTCAGCGGCTTCGGCCTGGACGAGATGAGCCGAGGCTGCGCTGCTCCGGAGCTGCCGCCGAGACTCGAGAAAGGACCGAAGGAGCGCGAGACCGACATCCTGGACGACGAGGCGCTGGCCTTGCGGCACGACCTGCACAGCATGGACAGTCTGGGCACGCTCTCCTCGTCCTATCACAAGAGCAGCCAGAACTCACTGCTGTCAGATGGCTTCGGCAGCCCCGGCCGCACAGACGAGCCTCACGCGTTCCAGCACGCCGGATACTCCACACAGACCTGGGTCCATCAGCAGCAGCTGGTCGCCGCTCAGCAGTACTCGTACCTGCCGGAGGAGGACGCCGCGGAGGAACGCTTCAGCCACCACCTGCAGGAGCTGCTGCCTAAAGCCCCCGGTGAGCACAAACAAACACAACAGTGTTACGACTTACACACAGAATTACTGTCACACCGTTTCTGAAAGCTGAACAGCAGAAGCACACACCAAATCTGCAATACTATACACTACTTCCCAGCCTCTGACTTTTCAATATAGTAATATGCTTTTTGAAAAACACAACACACAATTCTCTAACGTAACGCACAAAAATCTAACAGGAATGAATATTATATAAAAGTTATAGAGCACAATAAATGGTCAGATTGAGCTGGTATTGCATGACTCCTGGATGAAGGTTCCAAGTAGTTTTTTATTTCCTGAAGCAAAATAAAAATAACATGGCAGTCATGGGAATCAACGCTAATCAAGCTCCTTGCATCAAGCTCCTGTCACATTGTCTGGTCTCACAGTTTTCTATAGAATCGTTACCTTGTTACTTAGCGCTCTGTTTCCGGTGTTCTCTTCAGCTCCACTGCTGCTTTGCTCCTCTGGATCGTTACATATGTACTTACCTGACTCTTACCTGCTGTTATGTAGATAAGAACTAAGAACTTTCACTATTCCCCACATGCTCACCTGGAATCAATGACCTTCATTCATCCACCTGTCTGTGTTCAATAAACCTGCTGTTGTTGGCATTTACCTCTATGTCCTCTGTGTATTTGCTCCATCCACAATGAGCAACTCAGATCTGATAGTTTAGTTTCAAGGAGGCTTAGAAGATCTGTGGTACTCTTGAATGCCCAAGAAGAGTTGATGCATTTTATATGATCCTTCATCTAAGTCATAACCTATCATGGCCGCCAGTTCTGTGCTTTATGGAGTAATATTGCCGAAACTGTTTGGAGCATCCTGGGTGTGTGTGACTTTCTTCTTTCAGACGAATCCAATCTGAGTTTTAACAGAAACTGTCTGAACCTCCAAAGTGCACATTATTTTGCAGCTTCTTATCACCCGTTTAAACCAATTCAAATGCTTGGAAGGATAATTGTAATTATAACTCTGATTGGATTTGACTGAAAGAAGAAAGTCACATAGACCTAAGATGCTTCAAAGGTGAGTACAAGACAGGATGATTTTCAGTTTTGGGTGAATCATCCTTTAAGTACAGAAGCCACTACAGTCTGAACTAGTTTAGAGTTGCTCCAAATCCAGAGTTTGGCTATGAGTGCACCTTGACCCCAAAATTCAGGGAAAAGCCCATATGAGAATCTCATTCTGACCACGCATCCACCTCAGAGCACATCCCCAAATCAGCTCCAGCCCTTTAGCAGAGTTAAGAAGACTCTAGCTTCTGTTTCCGAGACTTCAGTTTCCACATTCATCTCACAGAGAGCCTCAGATCCCAAGTCTAACCTCATTGTCCTCAGCTCCTGTGCTCCATCTCCATGTTCCCTGTTCTTCTTGAATCTCCTGGAAAAGAAGGACTCATTAACTCTCAGATAAGAAGCAAGAACCCTCACCATTCCCCATACACTCACCTGCACTCGTCTTGCTTTCATCCACCTGTCTGTTCAATAAACCTGCTGCTGTTTCCCTGTGTATTTGCTGGCGGTTAAGTAATAGCCAGTAATTTAACAAGTGCAAAAATGTTAGTAAATCTCGTTGCCTAATTCATTTAAATACTTTCCTATGGTAAATGTTGCATTTGAAAGAGAAACTCCTAATTGCATAGTTAAAAAAGACTGTGTCAGTGCCTTTTTAGGGCTAATTATTTACTGTGTATCTTAAGTATAACCTGACAGTATTATTTTGAGTCTAAAAGATGGAATCGTGATTTTCCATTGGATTAGTACGAATGAGCACTTTAGTGAATGAGGTGCTGGTTTTTGTTGTTTCAGTGCAGAACCGCTGTCCTTCGAGCTCGACCGTCTCTCAGAGCCAAGACACGGACAAGAAACACGACGAGGAGTTCAGCTCTCTGACGCTGGACATCGATAACTCCATCCATCAGCTCAACCAGCTCATCCTGGACCTGGATCCCACGTTTGTGCCCATTTCCACTAAACCCAGCTGCTTCAGCCGAGCCGCTGGAGCAAACGCTCAGACGCGTCAAACAGGTGAGATCACTCATACTCACGCTCTTCTGTGTGTTCATTCACACAAACATGCTCTTTCTATCATTTTCAAACCTTATGAGTGAAGCAGAGAAGACTTGTGTTGAGTGATGACTGTATGTATTTATCGAGGGTTGATAACACAATTGAAAATCAGCAATCTGAGGAGGCAAGCAATTCATAACATCCGCTGTTCTAGTTGTTCTAAGGAAGTCATTAGCAATGCATACTGTATTAACTAATCAAAAAGTTTTACTAATCAGAAAATCATAATTTGATATATTTACAAAATTTCTTTACTTAATAATTTTTGGCATAAAAGAAAAATCTGTCATATTGACCCATACAATATATACAATACAATCATATTTTTGACTATCGCTACAAATACACCCCAGCGAGAAATGGAGGAATGGAGCTGTGGCTCTTATTAAACCACATGAATTTGTCATTTCCAGACTGTCTGTGGAACAGCTGTGTGTGTTTCTCTCTCTCTCTCACACACACACACACATTCACACACACACACACACACACACACACACACACACACACACACACACACACACACACTCACACACACACACACTCGTGTCTTTATTCGTGATCTGTGCCAGAGTTTCATGAGCAAACACAAGGCTGATTGTTCTTGTTATTCAGTGATGGTTTATGATCGTGATTATAGTACAATCAGTGCATGCTTCATTCTCCATGTACTGACTGACAGCTCTGGTGTTGCCATGTTGAGAGAAATCAGGAGAAAGTGCAGGAATATTTCCTTCATCCTGAGAACCCTCACAATTGGCATAAAATATAACTTTTGAATGTTTGCATGTATGTGTGTGTGTGTGTGTGTGTGTGTGTGTGTGTGTGTGTGTTGTTTTATATCTCATCAGAGCACAGATTCATTAAGAGCCCAAAGACGAGTGAAGGGACAGAGCTCACTGGAGGAAGAGGACAGACGGCCTGGACACTGAACCTGAACACTGCAGAAACACACACACTGACCGCTGCGGCACCACACACACAGGTGACACACACACACTGACCGCTGCAGCACCACACACACACACACACACACACACTGACCGCTGCGACACCACACACACAGGTGACACACACACACTGACCGCTGCAGCACCACACACACACACACACACACACACACACACTGACTGCTGCAGCACCACACACACACACACACACACACACACACACTGACCGCTGCAGCACCCCACACACACACACACACACACACACACACACTGACCACTGCAGCACCACACACACACACACACACTGACCACTGCAGCACCACACACACAGGTGACACACACACACTGACCACTGCAGCACCACACACACACACACACACTGACTGCTGCAGCACCCCACACACACACACACACACACACTGACCACTGCAGCACCACACACACACACACACACACACACACACTGACCGCTGCAGCACCACACACACACACACACACACTGACCGCTGCTTTGACACACACACACTGACCGCTGCAGCACCACACACACACACACACACTGACCGCTGCTTTGACACACACACACTGACCGCTGCAGCACCACACACACACACACACTGACCACTGCAGCACCACACACACACACACACTGACCACTGCAGCACCACACACACACACACACACACTGACCGCTGCAGCACCACACACACACACACACACACTGACCGCTGCAGCACCACACACACACACACACACACACTGACCGCTGCTTTGACACACACACACTGACCGCTGCAGCACCACACACACACACACACACACACTGACCGCTGCTTTGACACACACACACTGACCGCTGCTTTGACACACACACACTGACCGCTGCAGCACCACACACACACACACACACTGACCACTGCAGCACCACACACACACACACTGACTACTGCAGCACCACACACACACACACACACAGACCACTGCAGCACCACACACACACACACACCACTGCAGCACCACACACACACACACACTGACTACTGCAGCACCACACACACACACACACACTGACCGCTGCAGCACCACACACACAGACACACACACACACTGACCACTGCAGCACCACACACACACACACACTGACTACTACTGCAGCACCACACACACACACACTGACCACTGCAGCACCACACACACACACACACACACACTGACCGCTGCAGCACCACACACACAGGTGACACACACACACTGACCACTGCAGCACCACACACACAGGTGACACACACACACTGACCGCTGCTTTGACACACACACACTGACCACTGCAGCATACACAAACACACACACACACAGGTGACACACACACACTGATTTCTGAAAAGATCATGAAGACATCTTAATTTTTTCATTAATTACATCACTTTCATTCAATACACTAGTTTAATGCAAATTATATTAATAGCAAAACAATTTGAGTAAAAACTTTAATTTAATATTTTCCATTTGCTTATTTAATTTAGAAAAAGTGCATAATATATATATATATATATATATATATATATATATATATATATATATATATATATATATATTGTCACAATCAATAATAGCTTTGTTATTCCTGCATTGACTGTGTTGCTAGACCTGTCCAGTGATTCTGTGTGTGTCTGTGTGTGTGTGTGTGTGTGTGTGTGTGTGTGTGTGTGCAGCATGCAGCGTGTTCAGAGCAGATGGTGTACAGTACTCATCTCACAGTTCACTGGACACTGGCAGTGATGTGATGCCTTCAACACCAGCCTTTCCCATCACACCACCCACTCCATACGGTAACTCACACACACACACACACACACACACACACACACACTAGGACACTAGTTGAGATATTTCTTGCAGAGTAGTATATTAATTGTTTGTATTTTGGTTCAGTCATAAATCATTATCAAGAGTATCATCAGTATTCAGGTTGAAATGATGTTAAGATCATCTGCACACATCCACTCTTCACCCGCTGTCTGTTAGACACTGATCTGTGTGTGTGTGTGTGTGTGTGTGTGTGTGTGTGTGTGTGTGTGTCTTGATCTCTGTCTCCAGTGAAGAGCATGATGTGTTACTCAGCGTTCAGACAGACGCCGTCTCCTTCATTCGGATCCTGTAGAGCTGAACACGGTAACTCACACGATTCTCTCTTCTGACCTGTTTTAGTGGATTTCAGGGACACACTCCTCACGGTCAGTGTTGTCCTGTGAACCTGAGCAGATGTGTTCATGTTGTTCTTTCAGATATGAGAGAGAACACAGGATTCATTGGAGCTTCAAATGAAGGTTTCCAGCATCACCGACCATACATCACTGGAGTCACGGCCTTCTCTGACCGGTACAGCCTTCATTCATTCATTCATTCATTCATTCATTCATTCATTCATTCATGTATAACACAGTGCCAGGTTTAACAGAAAGAAAGAATAGCTGAAATCCTGACCTGTCTTCTCTGGGTCACTGGATGTTCTGGTCTGTATTGTATTGTCCAGACTGTATTGATGCCATGCTTTGATTATAATATTGGAATAATACATATCTATAAACTGTAACAAGGATTCTGAGTCTTAGTTAGAATCTGTGTGTGGAAGTTTATCAAAGAAAGTTACCACAAATGGATATGAGAAGGCAGACAGAGTCAAAACCAGAGTAGCAGGCTAATCTGTCAACATACAAAGAGTGATCGGGTCCAAGAAACATCAGTCCAATCAGTAACCAATACAAACCAGATAATCCAGACAACCAAAAATCAGAGAACCAGGCAGAATCATGCACAGAATAATGCTGGGTAAAGCAAGTAAACAGGCAAAGCTTCGCAGTGAGTTCAAGTATGGTCTCTGAATATGAAGCACTCAAACAGGAAATGAGTACAGAGGAAGTGGAGCACAGTCAGGGCTCTACCAATGGTCTCTCTTCAGGTCCTTAGCCCTCCCAGTCCACCAGATAATAGAGCTGACCCCATCTTGGTCTTGAGTCCAGTAACTCATTCACCTGGATTCCTGTCAGAGTCTGGGCAGTGGTTAAGTGCTGAGATGTTCATTGGGAAGATCAGATCATCTGGAGAGCGCATCTGATTTATAGTTCTTACTGTTGGGTAGATAGTCACTGTAAACTGGAAAAGAGTGAAGAATAAGGACCAATGAGCTCAATGTGGGTTAAGTTGTTTTGTACTTTTAATATGCTTCATGTTTTTGAATTTAAATGCATTTCATGGCCCCTGTAAAATCAGATTGAAGAAACCAATGTAAAAACCTGCTGTGAAAACGAATTGTTGAATTGTTACCGATGACATTAGTGTGTTGTTGAGTTATTAATGATATCAGCAGCATGTTCTTCAGTTGATGATGACAGTAGTGTGTTGTTGCCGATGCAGATCTGTAGACTGTGTGAGCTTCGCCCCGTCCTCCGGTCAGTCTCTGCCCGCTCCGAACGCCCACAGCTCTCCTCTGAGCGGCCCGAGAGCCCGAGTCCTGCAGCCATCTGAGGAGAAGCTGGAGGCGCTGGAGTCTGACGGAGAGCTGTCTCAAGGCTCGGTGTCTCCCAGCGGTTTCTCCAGTCCTCACAGCGGCAGCTCGCTCAGCATCCCCTTCCCCAGCGTGCTGCCCTCGGACGGGCTGACCGTCAGCTTCGTCCAGGACACCTCCAAGTACTGGTACAAGCCTGACATCGCTCGGGAGCAAGGTATGGTCCGATCGTGACGGCTGACAGACGGTGTCTGGCGCTCATCTGACCGCTCTCTGTTCTCACGCAGCTATCGCTCTCCTGAAGGACAAGGAGCCTGGCTCCTTCATCGTGAGGGACAGTCACTCATTCAAAGGAGCGTACGGACTGGCCATGAAGGTGTCCACACCACCACCATCAGCCCTGCAGAGCCGGAGAGGTGAGACCTTCCGATCGGAGAGTCCTTCATCTGTGTGTTCACATAATCATTTATTACTTTGAATCAGTAAGAATGTGTCTCTCTTTAAGCTACTTAAATGGGAGGTTATCTATATGTGTGTGTGTGTGTGTGTGTGTGTGTCAGGAGTGGATCTGTCCAGCGAGCTGGTGCGTCACTTTCTGATCGAGTGTTCGGCGCGCAGGCGTCCGGCTCAAGGATGTCCAAACGAACCCTACTTTGGTAAGTTCATCTGACCTGTGATGGATTCATGCTGCTGTGTGACTCTCTCTCTCACGCTGATGTGTGTGTGTGTGTGTGTGTGTGTGTGTGTGTGTGTGTGTGTGTGTGTGTGTGTGTGTGTGTGCAGGCAGTCTAAGTGCTCTGGTCTGTCAGCACTCCATCACTCCTCTGGCTCTTCCCTGTAAACTCATCATTCCTGACAGAGGTATTCATCTCATACTGTTCACTACAACCATCAAAATCACACACGTTCATTCACAATCAATAGAAAATATAATGAAATGTGTGTGTATGTATATATATATATATATATATATTTTTTTTTTTTTTTTTTTTTTTTTTTTTACATTACTGTATTTTCACTGTATTTGTGATCAAATAAGTGCAGCTTTAATGAGAAAAAGTGACTTCTCCAGTAGTTTCTAAGCACTGTTAAATCCTGATGAGCTCATTATGTGGAGGTTATGAGCGACTCGTGAGTGTACATGATTATAATAAGACTAAAGCTGGGTGTGATGTTTCTCCTCAGATCCTCTGGAGGACGCTGTCAGCTCTTCATCACAGTCCATCACCAACTCTGCGGCTGAGCTGCTGAAACAAGGAGCAGGTGTGTCCAGTGAAGATACCTGAGTGTAATCTCTCAGCTCTTAACCTCACGCTGTCGTGATCACGTGTGTTTCAGCCTGTAACGTGTGGTTCCTGGGCTCGGTGGAGATGGAGTCTCTGACGGGGAATCAGGCGGTGCAGAAGGCCACCGCCGTGGTCCTGAGTGCCGACTCGCTCCCTTCCTCCACCGTAGTGCACTTCAAAGTGTCCTCGCAGGGAATCACGCTCACCGACAACCAGAGAAAGTAATGCAGCTCACACACACACACACACAAGTTCACGGGAAGCTTAAATACTGTCTTAAAGTGTTCTAGTATTTCATGAGAGTCCTCTACAACAAGCTTAAATACATCTAAAAGCAAAAAACACTGTAGTTTCACAGAATATACATTGTTAATATTAGAGTCATTTGTTCTTAAAACAATGAAAACATTTATTAACCCTATCCCACGGCTTAGGTTTAACTGCTAAACTGTTAATACTTAACAGTCAATAACTGGTTTAAGCTGCTCAGAAGGCCGGTTTTAATCACATTACAAACGAGGCATTCGTTCCAGTGGGAAGCAGATTCTTTTAATAAGAAAACACTTAAAGGTTGTGAGTCAGAAGCTCCAGACTGTTCTTGTAGAGAATCAGTCTCTTTATAGTCTCTGTTACAGTCAGCAGAGATTCAGGAATCAGTTTTCCGTAAATGTGCTGAACACACTTTAATATTAGTGTTCAACTGTTCTGGAACAGTGAATATCTCTTTGGTTTTGAGACTTCAGTCTTTGCAACTTTAGGATCTTATCTTTACAACAACACTCCAAAGGGAAAAAGAAAATTGAAATCACATCAAATGCTGCTGTCTGTTCATGTATCTGAAGCTGAGGAAAGTCCACTAACATCCACTCACACTGTCTCTCTCTCTCACTCTCTCACTCACTCACTCTCTCACACACACACTCACTCACTCACTCTCACACACACACACTCACTCACTCTCTCACACACTCACTCACTCACTCACTCTCACACACACACACACACACACACACTCACTCACACACTCACTCACTCACTCACTCACTCACTCACTCTCACACACACACACACACACACACACACACACACACACACACACACACACACACACACACACTCACTCACAGGCTGTTCTTCCGGAGACACTACGCTGTAAACGCCGTCATCTTCTGTGCTCTGGACCCACAGGATCGGAAGTGAGTGCATTCTGCTTCATTTCACTTTGACTCTTCTCATGTTTCTGTACGTCTCATATTTATTTTTCTTTGTGTCTCTGTTCATTCACAGATGGAAACGAGACGGCTGCTCCTCAGCAAAGTGAGTACTGAGTGTGAACGGACATGAGTAGATTCACTACTTATGTTTGTGGAAAATGAAAGAATGTATTTTGAAGACTGTTGGTAATCAATGACTCCCATCAGCTACATGAATAATAAAAACAAATCTCTTTTGTTCCACGTTCCATAGCCATTAGCTTATATGTTTATATGTATTTCATTCAAATATTTATTTGTAAAGCTACTACTTTTTAACATTTAACACAGAAATAGCTTTAAATAGTCTTTTGTCTTTTGTGGTGTATTTGGACGCATGTAATTAATGAGTTAAATCTAGTAAACGTGACGGACGAGCCGCAGACCTGTCAGTTGTTCTGGTGAGAGATTGACTCACTAAACTACTTCCTCTCTCGGCAGGATCTTCGGGTTCGTGGCGAGGAAAGCGGGCAGCGGTCAGGAGAACGTGTGTCACGTGTTTGCGGAGCACGACCCCGAGCAGCCCGCCAGCGCCATCGTCAACTTCGTCTCCAAAGTCATGATCGGCTCTCAGAGGAGTCTCTGAAAAGCAGCATGTACAGCTTGTATATTTGTGTATTGAACATGTAAGTATGGTCTACACAGACTCGAAAGGAGTTATTCAAATCTCAACATACTTGTTTATGGACAGTAATGCTTTTTTAAATTATTTCTAGTATCTTATGTGTAACGCATCTCACTACTGATGACATAAAACCAAAAACGTCTTTGTAATGTCATTGCATTTTAGATATCTATAAATTTAGGATTTTTATTTTTTTTACTTGCAAATTTCTATTACATATGCCAAGTTGTTTTCTGCAGAATAAAATGTATACTTCATATATATATATAGGTATATATATGTAAAGGTTATGCATGTGGATTAGTTTCAGATGTCTGTAATCATGTTTGAGGTCTTCTGTGTATCTGCTCTTCTTCATGTCATTTTTTATCAGTTTTCATATAAAATCTGTTTTTATATAAAAAGGCTGTCATAGATTCAGTCACGTGTTGTACAGGAGGATCTGTATAAGATTAATGCTCTGTGTTCTGACAGACTCTCATAAGCTCATCTGAACAGATCTGATATAATACAGGAGCATACTTGATGTTGTTAGTAACTGCTGATTTCCAGAAACTGAAATGAACGACACACACACACACACACACACACACACAGTCTCTGAATTTCTGTAGTACTGACTGTGTTCATGTACTTCATTGCTTCCATCAGTGTTGAATCTGAGAAATAAAGAATACAGAGAGAAATGATTAAGTGATTATCTGTCTGGTCGTCTTCTTTCACACACACTACTGCATCCACGTTCACACAGTCTGGTCCGTCTTTATATCAAAGGTTTGTTCAGCAATCACTGAGTCTCAGACTGTGTGATTCTTAAATCTTTCTGTGGGTGTCTACATTTGAAGGTCCTGTGGATCACTCCCATACAGATAATGATTCCAGTGTGGCTCCTGATGTGAGCTGTACTCAAAAACCACTGAAACACTCCAAGAAGTGTGTGTTAATATACGTTTAAGGGTGTTTTCACACTTGCATGGTTTGTCAACACTCCAAACCATCTCAGAAAGCAGAGGTTTTAAATTTGAAAGGCTGAAATTGTATTTTATTTTATTGTGTGTGTGTGTAAACCTGAATCTGAACTGCAAATCATGCTTTTTACAGTCATTCTGTAAATCTCAATCTGCCTTATAAAAACAGGCTTAGAAAGCCTTACTTTTGAGCTTAAACATCCTGCAGTAACCCTGTGTGTTTTAAGATAAACATGATTACATTGATGAAAATATTCAGGTTTCTGAGGCTGTGATGTCATTGAACTTGACTAGATCCAAAACGCAGCAGTCTGAAGACAAAGAGGTCTGAGACACCATCCTGCTCAAGTCCTCTTTCAGGAACAGACAGACACACTCTTTCACTCTTTCTCCACCTCTACTACTCTAATTGTCAGTATGATTTTCAAGGCCAGTCTTTCTTCATGTATGTGTTTCTTTCATCAGAATGATAATGAAATGTTTAGGCGGTGACCCCTGACCCTGAACAAGCCTTATCCTGTCCTGTTCCTCAGCGGCCTTTAATGAAGAATGAGGAATCAACCAGTTTCTTCTTCTCATGCTGTCTCTCTCCTCTTTAACATTCTTCCCCATCTCTGCCATCATATACAGGATCCTAGATATTTCTTTAACCTGGACTTATTTCTCCTTAGTTTATGACGTTTCACAGCACATTCCTTTGTGAGTTTAAACTGTTTGGGTAAAAAGTTAGTAAAAAGAAAGATAGTATTTATGCTGCAGATATACAAGTACCATTATCTGTGGAGGTACTGCCCCCTGCTGGACCGGAGGACGAGTTATTGTTGATCTAATAGAGAACTGCAATATTTATCTGGATAATTTAGACCCGTGTGTCACTCACAGGCAGAACACTAGCTGTCACTATTAGGATGAATTTACTTTAAAAAGTCTTTAATAGATAACTCATGACTCAATGACTCACAAACATTGCTGGCATGTTCTCATGAGACACAGCTAGTTTGAGAGCCGGGTTTATGATGGAAAACGTTAACTAGACTCATAAAGACGTTCAGCAGGTCTTTGCAGACAGTAGATGTTTTCCAGATGAAGC